>NC_035439.2:91038415-91038908 GCF_002127325.2 Helianthus annuus | reverse complement strand
GGCATTTGATTCGAATGGGTTTTACCCTTTCCTTTCTGCTCAAGGCATCGGCGACTACATTCGCCTTGCCGGGATGGTACCCGATTCGCAGTCATAATCATTCAGGGTTTCCATCCAACGGCGTTGCCTCATGTTCAACTCTTTCTGGTTGAACAGGTGCTGAAGGCTTTGTGTCAGAATAAATCACAAATTTTAATACCATAAAGGTAGTGCCTCCATAATTTCAGTGCAAATACACGGCACCCAACTCCAAATCATTGGGTGGTGTTAATTCTTTTTCATGCACTTTAATTGCCTTGAAGCATAGGCAATGCATAAGCACACACCCATGCCCGTGTGTGATGCATCGCAGTAAACTACGAATTCATCTGTACCTTCAGGTAGTGTCAGCACAGGTGCGTTGCTTAGCTTTTTGCTTCAGTATTTCGAAGGACTCTTGCTGCTTTGGGCCCCAAAATATATTTTTCTTTCTTCTTGGTCAAGGAAGTCAAAT
>NC_035439.2:90308601-90368601 GCF_002127325.2 Helianthus annuus | reverse complement strand
TCAATTTCAAGCATTTCATGTCTTTTTTAAGTGTGTTTTTGATGAATTTGATGATGAAATTAGTTAGTATTATTATTTTTATAATATATATAATTTTTGTATTTTTTTATTAATACCGCCTCGGCCTTACGCCTCGTTTCGCCTCGAGGCTTACGCCTCGTGAGGCGAAGGGAAAACGCCTCGAAACTCGTTTCCGTTCTTTTAAACCTTGGTGGGGCATAGTTGTTAATAGCGACAAGGGACCTATATGCTACATAGCGAATAGCGACAAATAGCGACCGCTATTTTATAAGTAGCGATACACTGCAAAAAGAATTTTGAAATTTTTATATGTAAATTATATCAAAACACCCTGGTAAATATGCTATTTTACATGTATATTTAACAAAAACCTATAATCAAGCTATTTTATAGCTATATGTAATTGTTATCAATATCAAAAAAAAAAAAAAAAACTGTCGTTATTCTCGCTATCAGTCGCTATAACCCTAATAGCGACACTACATTGCTTCACTACGTAGCGCGTTATATCGATCCCTATTGCAACTATGGGGTGGGGGGTTTAGTTTTTTTTTAGATTTTTGTGTGGTTCATTGTTTGTTTTGGGTTTATTTTGGTTGTTCACATTGGTTCTTATGGTTCTCGCCCTAAAGTTGGTTCTCGCATGAACCCTACCCTATGTATATAGGATTAGGTTCATTTGGGAACCTCTCCCCTATTTGTGAACTAAATGAACCAATCTAGACCACTCATCTTGTTGACCTTTTCTTTTTATTTTTTTATTCGAAAGGGTATTATGTGAAGTAAAATACTCTTTCCTTAAATGTTTTTTGACTTTTAAATAAACTACCCCCATAATTTTTAAATAACCATAACCTTTTCATACGTTTATATTTTTTTTAAAAACAATTACATCATAAAAACGAGCATTTTATTCTCTTTAATTTGAGTTAGGTCTTGCTATAGTTTTTTTCTTTTGATTTTAAAAATTAAATGTGTCGATGGTGTATACTGTTTGTATTTTATACACATGTGTATAATTGTTGTTCGCTGAGCAATTTGGGTTTTATACACATGTGTATAGTGAGTGTTTGTTTATTCGCTGAACAATTTGGGTTTTATACACATGTGTATAGTTGTTGTTCGCTGATAATATTGGTAGTTTGGTACCAATATTATTCTCATCGATATTTTGCATGGGGACCGATAACTGCATAGCTCTCTCTATGTGTGTGTGTGTGTGTGTTTAATATAGTATTTACATCACTTACGTGATAACCTGTTTGTAGGTTCTGGTGGACAGAAGAGTTTCTAACGCTAACCCTGCTCCTACTCATGCTCATAACAAAGGTAAATTATCTAGCTAGCATCATGATTTTCTTTTTGTATATATCACAGGTATAACGAAACTAGTGATTGTTTTTATTTTTCGTAGATAACCATGCAACACCGCAGCCACGAGTAAACAGGCCGGCTCAGTCTGCATCAGATGATTTCTTTAGCAGGCAAGTAGTTTAAGTTATGGATTACATTTTGACTTTTTGAGGTCAAATAAGATAATTCGTAAATACTGAGGAAATTATTATTAGTTAAAAATAATGGGTATGATCTTTAACGAATGACACTATGATAAACTTCCTTTGGTTTAAAACAGATTTACGAGAAATGCAAATATAGTGGCATCGGGTGTTGCAAAGAATGTACGCAAAGTCGGGAATCAAATAAAGGAAAGCGTTGATGATATTATGTATCCTTATCGAAGACGACCAAAGTAAGAAACAAAGATTTAGTAAGTAAGAAGATATAATCAAGTTTACTGTGAGATCAAGGATGATAAAACGAGAACAGGAACATCAAGCATCAAGTTTAAGGATGCAAAAATTTTAATATATTTTTTTAAACTTTTAATAAAGGGATATGTTTCTGTTCTCTAATGAATGAAATTTATAACATAATATATGATCTATTTTTGAGGAAATCAAACCCATTTATCCATTTAAATAAGAATTCGGGTGGGATGTTCATATTGGATTATTCAGATAAAGGGGTTTGTATTTAAGTTGTTTGGATAGTTGAAGTTGTATCCTGGTTTTTTGATTGTGTTATGAGAAAAAGTTTATGCTTATTTTGGTCCGGGTGGCGACCTTGGGACGAGACTGGTACCCAAAATAGAAGTAGCAAAATTGAGTAAAAAAACATACTGAATACCGTACCAAAATTGTCATTCGGTACCAGGTTTTTGGCACTGCTTTGGTGTTTTTCTTTTGTTTTAGCTGAAAATTCAATGATTAAAATTAGAAGGAAACACAAGTTAAAATAAATAAAAAAAAAAAAAACAGAAGCAATCTTGATTGCTAGATGATTCTTCGTTTAAATATGTTATTGATTTATGATCGACTGATTTGAATATTAGCGATTAGTATATGATAATTATTTGAGATGATCGATGATGGTTAGAATATTAGAACTTTGAATGCTGATTTGTTTCTTTGGAATACCATTGTCACAAAAGATCATGATACCAAAAAACCTCTTAATATTTCTTATATAAATTCTGTACTCAAAGCGGGAATATTGAAATTAACCGGCATTGATATCGGTTAGTATTGATTACCGAAAACCCAAGTGAATATTGGTACTAATACCAGTATCGGTAACAATAATGTTCATGTCTAGGGGCCTTCAAAACTCACAAATTCGAAATTGAATTTGACCAGTGAATCAAGCGAGTTATCCGGTTAACCCTATAAATACCCATTTGCATTCACTATTTCATAACTTCTTGTTAACCTGTACGGTTTATTTGTGATCGATTTGAGGGTTATGATTTATGAATGTTATGTTTTTGATGTCTACGAAGTTGCAGTGTACTTCTATTAATCACTGATTTGAAAACGGTGTAATCGATTTGTAATTTATTGATTGTTTAATTAAACAGTAAATTAATAAACATAGCTTTAGAGAACGCTAATAAACTCTTAATCTTAAAATTCAATAATTTAATCTTCATGATGTTACGTTAATAATTTTATTTAAGATTATTGTTCACACAATTATGCTTACAAGTTACAATTATGATTAGGTTGGTGTTGAGCTTGGTCGGTGTCAACTGTCTTCGCATAGCTGTCCCATGTGAGGTTTTGAGTTTTGACAACGTTTCTTGTGAGGAAATAATGCATGAAATCTCGCATGATTATAATTATATATATTTTGATTACTTTTAAATTGTTTATAATTATATATACTATAAACGGTAATTCAATGTCCGGAATAGACTATCTATGTTTCACATAATGAAATGAAATATTGAAGGAATTGATATGTTGATTTCAGTCCTTATCTATATATATTAATAAATGAGATGATGTGGGCTATGTGTCCTTGAATGGTGAAGCCATTTTGATGATGTGACATCCATTTGTTTAGTGGACTTTGATTTTGGGAGGGAAATGATGGAATTTCTCTATAAACAAAAGAACTTTCACAAAACACAAACCAAAAACCCAAAGAGACGCCGGATTCGGAATTGCCTGGGCCGGTTTTCGGTTTATCCAAATTACCCATTTAGAATTCGGATCATATAAATTGATTTCACTCAATTATTTCGCATAACATTTCTTCATATGTGATCTTCTTTCTCTCTCTGTTCTCTCTCTTCTACCTACCATCTTCGATTACAAACCCTAAATCAACATACTATCTCCGATCATCAAAATACCATAGCCGATCATCATCTTAGGTGACGAACCTTTCAAAAATTACAGGTAAATATACTTGATCAGACCTAGATCATTTTTATTTATGTTTTCAGATCTTATAAGATTCTTTCCGCCGATGTTAATGTTTTTCCTTTTCATATTGTTCATATATTTTATCTTAAATCGTTGATTTTGATGTTATTAATGATGGTTGCATTTTGTTTTTTCATATGATCAAGACCGATTCCTACAATGTTTTGTTTTGAAGTCTTAATCAGGTATCATCTTTGATCTAAACGATTTTATCATCAACATCTTATCAATGAGAAAACTTAATAATCACATAATGATCAGTTACCATTCAGATTAAAGAATTGATTGTGTTCTTTATTTTTACATTGTTTGATTTCTCATTTTTCATCAAATCGGTCTTATGATTATCTGTTAGGGTTTATCAATTCCTCATAAGTGGAGAAGAAGATCAAATTCCAGTTGATTTGATGATTTTGTGGTGAGTTTTTTTCCAGACAACATTCTTCATTCGACAACTAAGGTGTGAATTGAATCAGTGGTCTCGAGCTTCTTCTCAGGTCCATGATTGTGATTGATCTTTTTTCACAATCATTTAGATATTGATTATATTATGAATATATTAAGCTCATTGGTTTTGAATTTAAGTTTGAATAATATTTAACTATTTAAGTAAATTGTTTTAACTGATTATTTTAAAATTTGAATTTTTGAAACTTATATCAATTATGGATACTTATCAAAGTTGTCTAAATTGTAACGTATTTCCAAATTTATCAAGATAACTTATATTAAAGTTTTAATTTCTTCCAATTTTTGTGTTAGTTTCCATAATTTTCGACAATCACATTATTTTTCAAGTTTCTCAGAATTTAGAAAGATATATAGCATCTGTTTTAAATAGTTATATTATTCTTAGGATGATCATAATCCAAGCGAAATACTCTTTGTTTATTTTCTTCGATACTGTAGGAACTTATTTTTTGTTCAAAACTCTTTCCGCAGATGCTAATGATTTTTGTTCTTCTTCTTTTTTTGTAGATCATTGCACTTATTCTGCAGGTATGTAACCTAGATTAGATTGTAATGTATTTTAAATCTTAAATCGCACTTTTTTTTTATCATTTTTCTGTATTTTTTGTGTTGGTGATGATGATTTAAATTTTTCGAATCTAATCTTATTAATGGATCTATTCTTGATGTCTTTGAAAGAGTGATGCTCTTACTGATTTTTTTTAATTTTTTTTTTTTGTTTGTTGTTGATGTTGAAAACGGTTTCGGCAGTTGCTAATGTTTGTTGTTGTTCTTATTTTTTTGTAGATCAATAGACATATAGAGAAGGTATGTAAACAATATTAGATTGTTTGTTGTTAATGCCAATTTTTGATGACTTTTCTGGTTTTTTTTTTTTTTTTTTTTTTTTTGTTGATGATGATTTACATAATCGGATTCGAATCTTATGAAAGGATCTTTTGTTGATGTATTCATGGATTGATGATGTTACTGATTTTTTTATTTCGTTTTTTCTTTTTTCATGATTAACCCTAAATTTTATACCACTGGCGGACTCTGAATCTTCGTCGAACATGTTATAGGTAAGTATAATTTTATTGTTGTTTTGCTATTTTGATCCTATATAATGTTTTGTTTCATTGTTTATGCTCATCTCTTATAATGTTAGGTTTCATTGTTTATGCTCCGTTTTGTTTTTACAGTCATTTTTTACACAATCAATAAATTTTATATTGTATTAATTTTGAATCCATTAAAAATTATGTAAATTTTTAGTGTTTCATATGTTTTTTCGGAATATTGATTGTGTTTCTAAAAATAATTTTTTTTTAAATTTTTTTGAAACCGTTTGTTTTTACTTTTTGTTTTAGAAGTTTCTCCCGATATTATAAGTTTCTTTCTATAAATATAGTTTACCGTTATATTTTTTAAAAAGTCTTCATAATTTATTTCCAGATATGGATTAGAGTAACAACAGTCCTTTTTTTTAAAGCTTATTGAGGAAGATGACCCAATATTTTTGATATGTTTATTTGTTTTATAATTACTAATCAAATTTAAAGTAAACTGAAAGTTTATATTTTTCTCATTTTTTGTCTTAAACTCATAGCAAATACCTAATGACTTTGCTTCAATGATGTGGGGAGAGCAACCACCTTACAAAGAATCTGTTAAGATTGTTGATGGTAACAAGTTATGGTTTGTAAGACTGAAAAAAACTGAATTGGGCCATGTGCTTGGTGATGGCTTCACCAAAGTTGTTCGGGATAGTTGTATAAGAAAAAATAACTATCTTATGTTTCAGTCATTTGGACCATCATCATTCTTTCTTTCGGTGTTTAAATTATTTGTTCATGAAAACAGCTTTATATCCAAAATCACACCTGAGGAAGACGTCATTGTAAGTAGTATATATTATAGAATCAGTATGTTGAATAATGTTTTCTATCTGTATTTTGGTTTTTAAATTTATAACTATCACTACCTTTGTAGGTCATGGCTGATCAATTTTACAGGTAATTTTAGTTTTATTGTTTTTTTTTTTGCTAATTTTTGATCCGGTATAATGTTAGGTTTCATCGATTATGCTGATTTATTTGACTGTATTTTTTGTTAGTAATAAATTTTGTATTGTATTAATTACCAATCCATTAAAAATTTTGCATATTTTATTTAATTTATGGTCTAATATGTTTTTCCGGAATATTTATTGTGTTTCTATAAATAAATTGTTTTACATTTTTTGAACCGTTGCTTTTTTTTGTTTTATATTTTTTCCCGCTCTTATGAGTTCGTTTCTATAAATAGTTTACCGTTTTACGTGTTTAAAACCGTTCATAATTAATTTGCAGGTATGGATCCGAGTAACAACAGTCCTTCATTCTTAAAGCTGATTGAGGACGATGATCGTATTTTTTGGTATGTTTATTGGTTTTATGATTACTAAATATATTGTATTTAAATTGATGTTTTTCTTTTTTGTATTGTATTTAAACTGATGTTTTTCTTTTCAGTTGGTTAATTCACTAATTTTTTATTCATTTATTGTAGTTATTGACATGAATTTTTCCTCCTATAAAGCATGATATTGGGTGCCAAATAATATATGAGTAGAGCATAGAGCAACACAACGAGACGGATATCTCGAGGCTGAGAGATTTAGGCATTGAGAGAAAATAAAGGTTTGAAATTTGTGATTTTCAGATTAGGAAAGATCGATCAAAGCGAATCATAGAAAGATCCATCAATGGAGAACCAATTTCATGAGGGAGATCTGGTGTGGGCCAAAGTTAATCACCATCTTTGGTGGTTGGGCATCATTAACCATGAACCGCCGTTGTCAACGGTAAGCTTGCCCTGTTGTTGACCGTCCGTTAAAGAGTTATAATGGTAGGTTTCTGCAATGGACCCATCCTGGATCCACTTTGGATGTAACTGAAAGCATTATTTTAATGACTATGCAGTTTTTATCAATTTTAACTTAAATTGTTGTGTTACCTGCAGGATGGTAAGAAAGTTGAATCTTTGGCCACAATCACAAACTTTGATGATTTGCGTTTTGTCGAGAGAGAGGATGGTAAGTCTACCGGTAATCATTTGATATTTTTTTATCATCTTTTAATATTTTTTTACCATATCTAGGTTATATAAGGCCATATCATGATTGTTTTATTAATTGTGGTCATGTTATCAGTTGGACTCATAACAAGAGAGTAATGTTGATTACACACAAAGCCATACATTCTTTGGTGATTTGACCCACTTCATTCAGGTGAAGCATTTTTTTACTTGCAAGTGTAATAAGCCAATTACCCGTTTGCTTTAAAGCATACGAGACAATATGAACACTTATGCTAATCTCAACCTTAGTGAAATATATTACAATTCTCGGCCTTTTAATAGATTGCTCTCTTTTGAATTGAGTATTTATTGTAAGTTTTTTTTTTTGCTGCAGTTAAAGATACCATTTTGCAGCTAAGACCACTCCTATCTGAGAACAAGCTCTGGTGTCGGTAACTGCAAGCTGGTACCAATATAGTTGTTGATGTTATTTTGAAATTACAACATTTTTGCCTTCTTAAATTTCTACAGATACATTTTGGGGGATGATAGCAATGGGCTGGGAGTAAATTTTAGTCTTAAAAGTAAATTATAATTGTTGTATGACTCCATGTCTTAATTGGTATTTATTGCTATTTTAACGTATTTGATAGTTAAATGATATGTTGTTTTTAAAAAAACCAAACGTCTTACTTTTAACCTTCAAATTAGCAACCAGAAGTATTATGGTTAAAAAAAAAAAATTGGCATATGTGTTAAACTTCATTGTCACCGTCCTCATGTGCGTGTTTTACCTATCTATCTAAATCTTGGTGATTACGATAAGCTATTACATCTTCATAGCACCTCTACCAATGACAATAGTGCCGAAGAGAGCCGACGGTATCCATGTCTCTAATCATACATAATCATACATTTAAGGTGTAAGTTAAAAGTTTCAAGCTATATAGTTTTGATTTTTAACACCAAGTTTTGTAACAAATAGTTATGTAATGTACCATATATTAGATTTTATGTCTATTACGGTTAGACCCAATTTCAATTTCAAAATGATAATTTACTTTTTTATTTTTAGTACTCAATTACCATTAAATATTTTCCTTATATTATATTTTTAGTGCTCAATTACCATTAAATACTTTCCTTATATTTTATTTTATCTCTATTACGGTTAGAGTCATTTTGAATTTCAGAATGATGATTTATTTATTATTTTAGTAGTTAATTACCATTTAATACTTTCCGTATTTTAAATTTTATGTTTATTACGGTTTGACTCAATTCGAATTTCAAAAATGTAAATTACATTATATTTTAGTAGGTAATTGCCATTTAATACTTTCCGAATTGACTATATTTTATGTGTATTATGGTTTGACTAAATTCAAATATCAAAATTATGATTTTATATTTTGTATTGGTTTAACATGTGATATAATAATGTTTAATTTCTTATTACGAGTCAATTACAAACCGGAAATATCGAGCAGTAAATGCTATATCGGAAATGCGATATCTAATTTATTTTTAGTTTAATGATATTACAATACTTTTTTCCTAAACATATGTTAACATTTAATTCTTAATTGTTGCATACGTTTACAAAATATTTTTTCATTATAATTCAGATACATTAATACCTATAGTATAGATACAAAATACATGACAAGTTTGTGTATAAAATTGTAAGACCCGTATTAAATAAACGACAATTGTTTTATAAAAGATGCATTACATATTATTAATACCAAAATGTATAAGTATAATTCAAAGTTATTTAAAGCTTCACGAGTTCTTAAACGAAGGTCACTACTTAATCGCCAATTTGATCCCCGGCTTTAACTCCATCCATATTGTATGTTAACTGAAAATGTATTTTTGTAATTCAAGTTAACATACAATATCCAAGTACCCTTAAGTTATACTTGAACCAAACGATTAAGTTATACTCATCTTGCTTTTGTATGTTTTTATGGCTCTTTATAACTAGAAAAAACTTTAAGAAACCGAATTAAAAATTTGTGGTGGAGAAAAGGGAAAGAGGATATTTTAGAGGTTAAAAATGTTATTTATATACTTTTATTTATTGTAAATTAAATTTTCCTACCTGGAAAGTTTCCGGGTTATAACCTAGTCTATACTATATAATAAAAGAAACCAACTTTGGGACACTTGTCATCATATTAGGCCATGTCTTATGGATAATTATTATTTAAGTTTAATTTAAGTTTAATCTCTTTTTATTAATTATAAATAATCCTCCTACGAAATATTATTTAGTTTAATATCTTATGGATAATTATTATTTAATTTAATCTCTTCTAAATAATTATAGATAACTCTTCTACTAAATATTATTTTGTTTAATCTCTTCTACTTAACTATAGATAATTAGTATTTAATTTAAATTTAATCTATACTTCTCATTTATAATATTATTTTTTTGATTTTCTATAAACAAAGAATATACTAACAAATTACTAAAAGATTTTTTTTAAATAAATACGTTAGAAGGTTATAGATAGTTGAATACATTTCAATTTTAATTTAAATTTAAGTTCAACTTTTTGACCATCTATTTGACTTGGATAATTTGTAGTGATTTTTGTTTGTTTAATCACTTACTGTTAAATACAACATGCATCAACTATGTCATCTTTAATTATAATTGATAATAACTAACCATATTTAATTAAAGTATGATAATATTTAATATTCATTTATTATTTATTTAATTAATAAAAGATAAGTATAGATTTGAAGATACCTTTAATAAATGACACGTATCTAAAAGTTGGTTTCTTTTATTATAGTAAAAAATAGATTTAGTATATAAATTAGATTTTTTACTATTATTAGTATTTTTATTATTTATCAAATATATTGATTACTTAAAATTTATATATAAGACTTTATCCAAAATTATATTTATTTGATACACTATTAATCCAAAATTATATTTATTTAATATACCATCAATCTAAAATTACATTTATTCAACTCATGTAATACGTAGAGTTTTTAAAAATTTAACTTTTTTATTATTTGGTATGTAGATTACAATTTCTTAAAAATATAATATTTTTTTATTATTTAATATATAAAATTACATTTATTCAACCCGTGTAATAAATGAGGTTTTTAAAAATATATTGTTTTATTATTTAGTATGTAAAATTATATTTTTTTCAACCCGTGTAATACACGGGTTCTAACCTAGTTGTATCATATACTACTATTTATATAATAATTTATTTACATATCTTACAGTTCAGTGACATTTAGAAGTTATAAAATGTGACAACAGTAACGTATCTTGATTATATAATCGAAATGCTCTTAAAATCCAACAAGCCCGTCTAGCTCAGTTGGTAGAGCGCAAGGCTCTTAACCTTGTGGTCGTGGGTTCGAGCCCCACGGTGGGCGCCAATTCTTTTTTAATCTCCGCGCCAGGTTCATGGCGGCGCGTACATTCCCTTAAAAACTTTTTGTTTATTTAATTTGTTTATTTTTTTTTAACAAAAAACGTGTATGGGTGGAGGTTTCATAAAAAAAAAAAAAAAAAAAAAAAAAAAACCCTATAAAAATAAAACAAAAAAACCCATTCTCCCACGATTCCCGAAAAACAAACCAACCCAAATCTAATCCAATCATCATTCTCCCAATTTCTTCTTCGAATCCATTTCATTTGATTACTTGTCGATCAAATTGATTGTTCTGTTTTTGATAATGTCGGCCTGTATTGGGGCCGGAACGAAGCTACGGTCCGTCCAGGCCTTCACTTCATCGGTTTATAAACAACTCCCTTTTGTATCCAATCCATCTTGTTATCAGAGCTTTAGCAGATTTGATTGTAGGCAGATTTCTCAACTTGTTCAATCCAATGGCAAACGTCTCTTCCTTGTTGATACATTAGCGCTTGTAAGTCATGAATTCAAATAATGCGTTAGTTTAAAATTTGGTTGATTTGAATTTTGAATGTTGTTTAGGTTAGGAGATTGGAAGGGCAAGGAGTGCCTTCGAAGCAAGCGGAAGCGATTACGTCTGCGATTACGGAGGTTTTGAATGATAGTTTGGAAAATGTGGCTCAATCTTTTGTTTCCAAGGCTGAAATGCAAAGGGTTTGTTTCTTTGTTTTTTAGTTAGTTATTTTATTTTATTTTTTTTGAGTTTTGAAGTGTTTGTGATTGAATTTGCATTTGGTGTTGATGTGGTTTTAGATTGAGATGACACAAGATGGTAATTTGGGGAAGTTTAAGTCTCAAGTGCACAGCTCTCAGGTGATTTGTTTTTTTTTTTTTTTTTTATGATAAAAGGTTTGTTGTCAAAGCGTGTTTATCAAGTATCGAAACATAGGGGGGGGGGGGTCTTTCTAGCTCAAAATCTATGGTCATCGTAGTTGTCAATAGCGAACGTAGCAATCGATATAGCGCACTACGTAGCGTATAGGTCTAGGCTCGCTATTAGGGTTGAAGCGATAGATAGCGATAATATCGACAACTTTTTTTTTTTTAATATAAATAGCAATTAAATATAGCTATAAAATAGCTGGATTTTAGGTTTTTGTTAACTATACTTGTAAAATAGCATATATACCAAGGTATTTTGATATAATATACATTTAAATTTTTAAATTTTTATTTTCTTGTGAATGGCTATATATAAAATAGCTGCCCGCTATTTATCGCTGTTCGCTATGTAGCATATATGTGCCTTATCGCTATTTGTCGCGATTTGCCATTAACAACTATGATGGTCATCTAGCAATGTTTACCGATGCATTAATTATTGGAATTTTTTCATCAAATTACTTGACTGTTTACCTTATAGGAAAATCATTTCTCTATGTTGCAACGTGAGACCGAAAAATTGAGGAATGATATAGAGAAGATGCGCAGTGAGTTGAGGTATTATCATATTATGCATACTTGACTAATCCAATTTCATATAAAAACTTTATTTGCAACTTGAAAATACTGACTTTTATTGTGACACAGGTATGAAATAGACAAAGTAACTGCTGGACAGCGTCTGGATTTAAATCTTGAACGAGGGTAACAAGATGCATCTCTTTTTTATTTACTTTTTGTTTCGATTGAACAAATTGTTGATAAAAGGAAGCAAATTGGTTCCATAAGTCAACACAAAGTCAAACATCAATGATTCAGGAAGTTAAATGGTGACTGATAAATGCAGGAGAATTCGGGATGAACTAGCAAACCAAAACCAAGAAACTGCTAACCTCACAAACAAACTCGATCGGGTGAGTACATACACCACCTTTTATGTCAAAACACTTTGACTTTGACCAAACTGTTGACTTTGTATCTTTGGAAATGTTAAATGAAACCAGGAAATTCATTCATTAAGGGCACAGTTGGAAGCAGCAAAATATGATGTGATCAAGTACTGCATAGGTACCCTTGTCTCCATTTCTGCTGTTGGTTTGGCCGTGCTGCGGATACTCATGTAAACCACAATCTTGCTAATGTAACGGTTAGCGTTAACACATAGAGAAGGAAACCATGATTACGATTAGCTTCCCGCTTTTTATGTTGCTCGTGATCGATTGGTGAAATATGTAACATAATTAAACTAATATTAACCATGAGTTTACTGCACCAATGAAGCTAACTACCACATTGTTGCTTTGTTCCTTGTTGTTTATTTAACTTTGTTGGATTATATTTCTATATGTGAAGCTACATACCATTTTTTAGGGACGTATATGATGATTAAAGCTTATTGAGGATTTTGTAATCATGTAACCACATATATTTTTTTTTTCTCGGGCCACACTACTTGCATACAAATACAAGCGTTTATGTAGTTCTTTATTTAAAACTACCTTATAAACCCATGTAGTGTATGGGTTGAATATCGAAAAAAGCAAATCATAAATTTGTATATAATTCTTATGAGTGAAATAACTTATTTAGTGTAACAAAAAGATCTTTACACTTTCAGCTATTCAAATATTAATTTTTAAGTTTTCACTTTTCTCGAGTCACTATAATTCATCTTATTATATACGGTTTAAGATGAAAACATTAAAAAATAAAAATAATTATGATAAGATTGTAAGTGTTTTTTAAAATAAAATGTAAGTTATAAAGTTGTAACAGATGAATTGTAACTAATTTATACTATCTATACTAATGATATAATATACACATTGATATAAATACTATTTTGGGAAATATGGATAATGAGACGAGATACGCATATCATCATAGTATAGAAAATATTACATATTTCAAAGAAAATCATACTATACATAAAATATGCGTTTAAAAACTTACGGACTAATTTTGAGCTCCTAGACAACGTCTTTAATTAGTAGTCATCATCGACATTTAAATATTTCAAATTAATTTTTTATAATATTATATAACATATTTGTTAATCATGATGAGAAGTTACTTAAAATAATTACAATTAAGTTTAATATTTAACCATTAATTAATGTTATTAGGAAGATTAACCATTTTTTTAGAGTGAATATTTATTGATAGATATGTAATATTAAAATTGGAGAAAAGACTTATTATATATAATGACAAAAGATCAAATACAATTAACTTTAATGTACAAAACGTACGAACCGAAGGAAAAGACAAAAACGCGGCGACATTTTCGTAATTATCAGTAACTATCAAAATTACTCTACAAATGATGCTGTAGAGTAATTTTGATATTTTATAGAGTAATTTTGTAAAATGTTCTTGTAGAGTAATTTTGTTCTTGTAGGGTAATTATCAAAATTACTCTACAAGTATATCAAAATTACTCTGCATCAAAATTACTCTACAAGTGAATCAAAATTACCCTGCAAGTTTATCAAACAACATACAATTCAAAATTACTCTACAAATGATCCTGTAGAGTAATTTTGTAAAATGATCCTGTAGAGTAATTTTGATCTTGTAGAGTAATTTTGTTAGCATTTAGTTATAGGGTTTAGCTTTATGGTTTAGTTTTTAGCTTTTAGTTTCGGAGGGGGGGGGGGGGTTAAGTTTTTTTTAAGGTTTTTGTAGGGTGGGGGTTAGGTTTTTTAAGGTTTTTGGGGGGGGGGTGGGGTGGGGGGTTACTTTTTTGGGGTTTTTTGGTTAGGTATAGTTTTTTGATCAAAATTACTCTACAAGAACATTTTACAAAATTACTCTACAAGATGAAAATTACTCTACAATATCAGTTTGTAGAGTAATTTTGATAATTACCCTACAAGCAGATAATTACAAAAATGCCACCGTGTGCTTTTTGCTTTTTCATGCTATTTATACGTTTAGTACGTTAACTTTATTTGTACAGGAACTTTTCCCTATATATAATACAAGGTTACAGTCCCGTAAAATTATTATTATTATTTTTTTTAAAAACATATGCATTGCATAATTGAATAAACCCGTGTATAATACTAAATTACTAATAGAATAAAATATGATGTAATTAGTTAACATATACAGTCGTTTAGATGTGTATTTAAAAAAACATCGACGTGACAATTATAAACTTTGTTAAGTTAATTTTTAAAACATTTTCTTTTTCAACCGGGTACTAACTTTGTTTTTTTAATACCACAAAAAGATATCATCCTTATTCTTTATTTTTTAATATTTTAACCAACATAATTTTTCTATTTTAGTCTTGATGAAGCTTTTAAGTAAAAAACATAAAGTTTACTTAAAAATTGATAATTATTTTCATATTAAATTAATCCGGTTAATGATATAATAATATCCTTAATTAAGAAAATAATTATTAAGTAGGAGAGAGATGCAGGAAAACCAAAAAGTAATTGACTCTAATAGATGATATGTATCTCCCCCAAAAAGTTTTATTTATTACTGTACATAGTATAGATTAAAATTGAGAGAAGAGATTTGGTGATGACATGTGACATTATATGTAATCATCATAATAGGGATTATCATAAGGTTTTTAATTTAAATTAGTGACATATTGATTATTGAATGCAAAAGAATTTCTTGTGTTTCATACGGATTTTAATGGATTGAATTATAATATAAATGGAAACAAAAATAAGAAGTGTAAAAAGCATTTTGGCTGTTAGATCACATCCTATACTCATCAACAGTTATGATAAACGTAGTGGCAGAAGGGAAATTAGAGAGGGCGAGAAGGGTAGGATCGTCACTGTGGTGGCGTTGACAGACGAAAGACAAGAGAATATATGCACTAATCGGCCTTTGTCTTAATTGCTGAGTGTTATGTGCCTTATGTCCAAGACTTAATGCAAAACTACTATCGACTCGGGGTCTCACTGGAAGTAGTCTCTCTATTCCTATGAGGTAGAGGTAAGACTGTGTACATTTTACCCCCATCAGACACTATCTTAGCCTAGGTATTGATGAGATTTACTGAGTATGATGATGATAAAGATATTTTGAAAAGTCAAAACCAGTAACATAAAAGTCAACATACTTGAAAAAACTTTGCTCTACACCTACAAATTTGCAAGGAAGAGTTGCTTGACATAGGAGCACACACTAGAATGTGTATTGATCATGTGTTGTTTGCCAACTTGTTAGACCATCAGTAATGGGCATTGTAGGGGCGTGAAGTTGCTTGATAATGCTCTCACTACCACTCTTATGGACTTTATAAGGGCATGAAGAGCGAGAAACATTTATAATATAATGCCCAGTGAGAAAAACAAAATTGAAAAGTAATGATGGAGTGAGAGCATTAAGGGGCATTAACCATTACACATTTTTTTTATGAGGCGTTATGATATTGATGTGGCGAAAAACGTCCATTAGAAGGTATTAACCATTTACGCATGGCCTTAAAGAGATTTATCACCCCTCTATTTCTGATATATTAAAACCTTATTAATAATCAACTACTTTATGCATATGATATTTGTACTATTACCTTTGGGAGTTTTTCAAAAAAAAAAAAAATTGGATTTTTCCTTTTTAACCCTAGAGTTTCAATCTTTATCAAGTTAAGTTTAAAGTTTTAATATTTGTTTCCTTTTTAACCCTAAAGTTTTACTCTTTGGCAATTTGAGTTTAAAGTTTTAATCTTCGGTAATATTTGTTTCCTTTTTAACCTTTAAGTTTTAATCTTTGTCAATTTGCGTTTAAAGTTTTAATCTTTGGTAATTTAGCTCCTTTAATTAATTTGATTTTTCACTTCTAATTCAAAAGTTTCGATCTTATACAATTTAACCCCTTTGATTAATTTGATTTTTCACTTCTAATTCAAAAGTTTCCATCTTTTGCGATTTAACCATTTTTGATTTTTTTACTTTTATGTTGTAATCTTGGCTTTGGGGGTTTTTTCAAAGAAAAAATGGTTATGCATATGGTTGTTGTAACCTTCGCTTTGGGGGTTTTACAAAAAATTGATTTTTTTACTTTTCACCCAAAAGTATTTCATAAATTACTTTTAACCAAAAATTATTTGTTTTTTTTTTACTTTTAACACAAAACTTTTTATCTTTTGCAAATACGTGTCTTTCTCCTTCACAATTTAGGGTTTAAACCCCCAGACATGGCAGTTACTCTTGTCCTTTAGTACGTTTGTTACACTTACACTATTATAATTTATTGATTTGTCATTTAGTCAACTTTCATTCACATCCCTTTACTTTACTCTTTTGTTTGGTCCCTTATAGTTTTCATTTTCTGCAAATTTTTCTGTTTATGTTTCGTTCTAAATTTTGTGACTTAACACATCGCAACGTGCGTCTTTGGTTTAACGTTTTTACATTCCGTTCTAAATTTTACGAGTTAACACGACGCAACGTGCGTGTATGTGTGGATGAACGTTTTTACATTGTTTATTTTTTTCCCGTTTGACAGGTTCAACATAACGTGCGCGTCCTAAATCGACTTAGTTATAACTAAAGAATTCCCGCCGCATTGCGGCGGGTCGTAATTCTAGTTTTGTTAAATTAATAATTCTTTTGTTTTAGTTCTAATCTAAAAAATAAAAATAAAGAATGAGTAAATATTTAAATCCCGAAACCTACGGTTGACGATAAATAATGAGTAAATATTTAAATTCTGAAACCTACTTTTGACTATATCAACCCATGGATAGTGGAGAGGGTTGGTAGGAAACGGTTAAAGCTCATTAGATTAGATGCATAATAATTTTCAAGATGAATTCTTCAATGGGAAAATTATGAAATTGTCAGGACCAACAAGGTTTTCAAATTTGTCATGTTTCTACGTCCTTGGAAGGACCTCTGAGCTTCGGAAGAGTCCGCGTGTCATATTTAAGCGTCCATCTATCAACCAGCTGGCACGTGTCTGACACATGTCCGACATGTTGAAGCGTCGACGACCGACGCATCATAACCAAAAAGTTGGTTTATGCATCCGACTTTGAGTTTGGCTGATGCGTATGTACGTGGCTCCGCCGACTCTTCCGAACGGCTTGGCCGACTCTTCCGAACGGCTTGGCTGACTCTTCCCATTTGCTAGGCTGACACTTATCAACGGCTTAGCTGAATTAGTTCTTTGGCTCGGCTGAGTTCTCCAATATATATATTTTTTTGGTTTTTTTTTATTCTATTAATTATATCATAAAATGTTCCCACATAACTTATCTCGAAATATAACATTAAACATAAATTTTCAAAGTTAAATGTTACAACATAACTTAAATATTACAACCTAAACTAAAGATATGATTTAAATATAAATTTCTAATTTTTCAGCCTATATATACAGGCCCACGGTGCTCATTAGTGTGCATGAGTATAATGGCAACCGGGAGGCGTTTCAGTAACATACCGGAATCAGTAGAAAACACTATCTGGGCCAATGATAACCAACAACATGAAAATTGGTCTCCAAATGTTCTTGAGTTTTATTATGCGGGTGACTGTCCTTCTTGTTATTCCAGCTATAGCTATATGGGAGTACACCTCTAGATAAGCACTGGTGGGGTGGCCTATTAGGTTTCTGTGGAAACGGTTTTATTCAACAAATGGTAATTTGTAATATATTTAAATTTTATATTCAAAAGTTAAAATATCAAAATATTCTATACAGCATGTCGGAGCATGGTGTAACTGGCTCGTGCAGACGAAGAAAAATGAAAATCCCGGAATTGCCACTTCATCGGTCAGTAATCGCTGGACGTTGCTCCCGCCTCAATTTCTCAATCTCCTTGTAGAACAACATCATGATGCTTGTGGATATGTAAATGGCTCTAGCGGAATATATCCTGCGTTGTGGGATGTCGATACGGTAAAAATAATAGTAATTTTTTTTTCCGATACTCTAATATTAAAGTTAACTTAACGTTTGTTAGGTATACATACCGGTGTCAAGAGACAAAGATATTCGACCGTTATTAAGATTGAAATATTGTCACTAACTATTACTGTATATTTTACAAACAGTTGCGATGCAATTAATTGTGGTGATTCGTTTTGCGTCCACCGGAGAATATACCAAACTCTTATTGAATTCGAGTCGGCATTCCTATGGTTTCTAGAACGTATAGGTTACTGGGAAAATACTGGACTCAGCGAGTCTGACGCATTAGAATATGATGGGGATGTTGTATGGCCTACCAGTGTTCGTCACGTACGACGAAATTCAGGGGTGATCGTATGTATATTACTACAAAATCTAGTTCAAAACTGTTCACTCAAATGGGAAGAAGGAAACATTCAAGATGCTTGTATGAGATATAGAACATTTATGGTTGATCAACTGTATGTTGGCCGCTATGTTTATTAAAATTTAATAAAAGTTTAAAAATTATATTAGTAAAATATATTTGTTTAATAAAAAAATTCAAAAAAAAAAAAATTTAGTTAATAGTAAAATTTATTTGTTTAATGCGTCAGGCGGACGTTTGGGAATGCGTTAGGCGGACACTTGGGAACGCGTCAGACGGACTCCTCGGAATATGGTTGCCTCGTAGTTTGTTGCGTCATGGAGACGCTTCGGAGGCGTCTTGATTCCCTTGATTTTTGTCATTTTGCGTCAGACGGGCGCGTGACAACATGTACCAGATTCTTTTCCAATTATTTGATTATTTTAATTTGTTATAATTTTCACCCTATAAATACCATCAAAAATCACATGTTTTCTATCCAACCAACGTTATACAATGCCTATCTTAATTCCTTTCGATAGTCTACAAATAGAAACAAAGGTGTTTACATGTTTTGAAAATGATGTTTTTCTGAGCTTTAAAAGTGTCGGTGCTGATGGGTGATGGTAGCTGGCAGATAACACGGATGTGATCGCTGTAACCCTTAAAGGGTCCTCAGAAATGTGAGGAACTCATCTACAAAGGGCACTTAGAATCACACTGTGTTATCGGTACAGTCTTCCACCTTACAACAGGGACTTGAAGACTGAACGTGTTGATTGTCACTAAATAATATCTTGTTAAATTAATTTACTGTTGGTTAATTGATTTAGTCATTTTACGTATATAATAAAATTAAGTGGTATGATGTGTAATTTTTATTTATTTTGTTTGTTGTTGGTTAATTTAGAGTTATTATGTTTTATTAATTGTAAATGTTATTATGTTTTATTAAATGTTATCATGTTTTAATATATCACCCATTAATATTTATAGTTAATTAACTTTTAAAAAACTTTAAACCTTTAAGAAAGGTTTTGACAAACTATAAATACCACCAACTTTCCTATTCCACACATAACGTCAGCCGTTTCCTTTTGTCCACACTCCAAACATTCATCAAACCTAACAATTAACAATGGCAAATAACTCCTGGACAGCCGAGGAAGATTGTGACAACTGGCACCAAACCGGTAATTTCTGTACACTTTAATTATTATTTAATGACTGCAATTATGTGCTTAAATGTCAACATTGTCTGATTACATGCTATACATGTGAATTTATGCACGTTTTATACTACAGATATTGCTTTATGCATTAATGATAGCGTTGCGTCAGAAATACTAGTAAACTCACCGGTAAGACACATTGTGTCAACAATTCTGCAGAAAACAGTCAGACAATAGAATTGGGGCCCAAGAGTAGGCCCAACGTCAAAAAATACATTAAAACCCAAGAATGTATACAAGGGTTAACATATAGACTTTCCGGAAGCTAGAATATGCACTAAAAAGCACCCGAAACGCATTTTAAATGTAGAATTCTACACAAATCAGCTATAATTAGCTTTTTAACACGTAAATATCATGCAGAATTCATGTTTTGTTGTCCAGAATACTTTCCTAAGTGTCGGGAATTAAAAGTGTCACAAAAAGGTACTTAAAGAACACTAAACGAAATAACTTGACACTTTAACGAACCGGTATCTAACCGAACAACCGGACATTACCCGAAACACCAAAATATTGCTAGAAGCATTGTTTTATTATTTCTAAGCTAGTTATGATCCCCGAACACCCTAACACACTATATAATGCATCCTACACATAAACACTAGACTTTACATTTAACTTCCAACTAATTAACCTATTTATCATTTCAACTTACATTTAACCCCCCCCCCCCCCCCCCCCGGTATTTACGGTCACAAGGACCCCACCACCTAAGATTTCCCTAAAACTTACATAATCTCTTTGGATCTTGCTTAGATTGTGAAAAGATTGTGTTTGTACTTCTAAGAACATACTAACCAATGGACAATAGAATTTAGTGGATTATAAATAAACCTAAACACTTCATCTTCATCACAACACCTCCACTCCTTCTCCCTCTCCCCACTTCGGCCGAGAGCTCCCCCACACACCACCATTGTTTTCATTTCAAGTTCATGCAATCCAAGAACATTCAAGGGTGTTAGAAGCTGATTAAAGAAGCTTGAAACTCTTGGATCTTGAAGGACCTCCATCAATTGCTTTTATCCACTCCGTTTCATCTTGTGTTCTTCCCTAGCTTAGAGCTAGTAGTAAGATCCTTGTAACCCTTGTTTACTTCTATTTTAGTAGGTTAAAAGATGTAACATGTTGTAAATCACAAGAACACCAAAAGACATAAACATGAATCATGAACATAAAGTTTGAAATATGATGAAATCATGATGAAACTATGTTGTTTAGTGTATGAATGATATTTGATTGTTGGTTTCTTGAAGATTATGATGTTGATCATCATAAGGAGCTTGCTAGATTGTGATTAAACACATGATCTAGCAAGTGAGAGGGTGATTATGTGATGAAATAAGATGATCATCCTCATATGTAAACATGAACTTGAAAATAAAATGATTTCTTGAAAAATGATAATCAAGTGAGTTATTAAACTTATAGATCTAAGACTTATGAATGGTTTTCCTAAAAGAATCAAGTTTAAATGTGATTTTTAGAAGATCTTGGTTTTTACTTAAACTTACACTATTTTTAGTGATAAAATAAGAGAAACAAGAAGATCCATAAAGAAATGTTTTTGTAAAAAAATGTTTACAAGTTGTAAACACCTAAAATTTTCAATAATGAAGTTTATTAAGAAATAAACACACTTTTAAGGATAACTCAAGCTACTAACTGGCATGGTAGTTACTACAAGTTTTTACAAAACTTCAAGTTCATGATGTAGTGTAATTTACTTGATTTTGACACTTGGTAAGTGTTGAATGAGTTGATGATTGTTTGTGATGATTTTAAAAGAAAATAAACACATGTTTTGAAAACATAGGAAACCTCCATTTTTAGGGGAAACCATGTCAAAATTTATATAGAATTTTGACACTTAGAAAAATATAAGTTTTGGTGAAACTTATTCCCTAAAAAGTTTCCTAAAAATATTTACCAAGGTTTCCCTAATTATCGTGTAAACTTCAAGTTAAGAAATGATGATTTCTTCAAAATAAAAATTTCCTCAAAAATATATATATTTATTGGTCACCAAATTTTGTGCTAAGTGTATGTAATATGTATTGTATGCAATAGTGTATTAGGACTTGAAAATACACTAAATACTCCTAAGAAGTGAAGATACAAAAATACACATACAACATGCATAGACAAATACAAGGGAATATATTTATGAAAATATATTTCTTAAAAGATTATGTAACTTGGACAAGTTATGAACTTAAAATGGAGTTTTGGACAAAAATACATAACTCGGGTGAAAAATACAAGATACTTATATTTATTTTTGAGAAAATAATATAAGTAAGATACTTAGTTAAAAATATAAATTATTTTTAACAACCAAGAACAGATACATAAAAGATGGTGACTTGTACTTGTGCGATACAAGTCTAGTGACTAACATTAATAAAACACGTATAGGTCACGACGCTATATAAGCAAACCCGGTGAAGTTTACGGCGCAAGAAACGCAAAGTTGTGAGTTCATGTCCCTACTTTTAATCTTTTACATGCTTTTTAAACATGGGGAAAATACATGTGTTATCGTATGCTGGATACGAAAACTAAGGAATGATACTTTAAATCGTGTCACGAATAGGGTACCAGAAGCACCATTAGTCGTGTACATACTAAGACTGCAGAACAAAAGGTTAGATCTAATGGGTTTTCGGGCAGCCACACTCTTGGTGATAACTAGTACCAAGTAGTGCTTTTGTGTCTCAGTCGTGAATCGATAACTAGAAAAATGCCTATGGTTTGGATGCTTCCTATGTCGTGTCACATGTTAATGGCCTTGCAACCCATTAACAATCTCGATACTTACAGAAATATTTGATTTATACAAGTTACATACCATGTTTTCATGCAAAGTATAGAAACGTTCGATACAAAAACTGCATGAATTCACACCAACATTATATTGACGATTTTCCAAAAACTCACATGTATTTCAGGTAACTAAAGTGGATGTGCGCGCGGTCTTACTCTTGCTCTTGGATGATGTTTATGTTTATCTTTGAATAAAGTTGTAAACTTTTTAAAACAATTATTGGTCGTGTAATGTAAACACTTATCTCAACCATCTTTTGAATGTAATGGCATTTGAAGTTATTTTATGAGCATGTAGTATGTTTACCATTCGTATGCAATGAGAACCTTTCATGATCACACCTTGTGCTTCCGCCTTAAAAAAAGGGGTGTGACAGATTGGTATCAGAGCTGTGATTGTAGTGAACCAGGATTCCTTCTCGAGTCTAGTCTACAATCTTTAGGATCCTTTCACGAAAACAATTTTCCAAAAAGGTTTTCATTGCATAAAACTTTCCGCGACATCCATTACCTGAAACTGTTTTCAAAAAGTCAAGAAAAGACACTACGGAACTTAGGGTGCACTAGAGTAGCACTTGTCTTTGATTAAGATTAGGCTAAATTGCACTTTTCGTCCTTTATGTTTCAATGTTTCGACAGGCGTTGTCATTTAACTTTAAAAATTACACTGTATGTCCTTTATGTTTACAATCATTAACGGGTGGTGTCCTTTCAGTTAAACTCAGTTAACTTTTTTATGTTAAAACCCCTCACGTGTAAATTTGTAAAACTCCTTAACAGTAGGGACCATATGTGCAATACTCAAATTATTTTTTAAGTTATTAAAGGCGGGTCCCACTTCACAAAGTTGCAAAACTTCTTTCCCTCACCCCAATTTCTTCCAGTCCTTTTCTCCGGTGACTCGATTTTTTCCGGCCAACCGCCTCTCTCTCTCTCCGCTGTTGGATCAGTTCTGTTTAGACATAATGGAAAACATGAAAAACATACCTGATTGCATCAGTACAGGCCAGCAGAGAATCCAGATGGAGATGCAGCAACAGTGTTTGACATAGTTGTCAGTTTGGTCTGGTTCCTCCTTAGGGTGCAATCTAATGATGGTGATGATAAGAAACCGATAAAGGGTAATCGGCTATGGAGAGGAGGTCGAATTGATGTTATGAGTAATTGGGTGTGTGAATTGTATATCTGAGTAACCCTTAAACCTCCACATAACTCTCCTTATATAAGCACCCAGGAGGAAACCTAATTAGTCACTAAGGGTAATATGGTCCATCAACAATTACCAACTAATTAAATAATAGGTTCTAATATATTTTGATCTCTATAATGTAAATGATTATGATGGCTATAGATTAAATATTAATACGTAATATATTTAATCTTACATTCTCCCACTTAGCCGAGTAATCATTTACTATGAGTATTAGATAAGCCTGATCAGGAGTTAACACTCATTTTAGCCTTAAACAAGTACTATAGCAGAAAAATACAGCCGTTGAATCATTATGCGACTCAGGACCCCCATTAATCATACTATAGCCTTAATTTAAAACCTAGCCGTTATGATCAAAATACGCGTAAGCCCTTTGTTTGATTTGTAACTTTTATTTGTCTATATGCCATTATACCGGTTGAACATATTCTAACAGACATACAAAATCAAACTTGAGGAAAAATTAACTAATACTTAGTCATTCATAGTACGATATGCAATTGCGCACGACTATTAATTAATACCCGTCTATGACCTCTCTTAATAAGACTTATGGGTAATAGCCCTTCAGTTATAGGATCCTTAAGCATATCATGAATGTATTCGATACAAAATTTAGTTTCCTCAATTCGTTCATAAACGAATAATTAATTGCGTATCGAAACTTAATGCAGCACCTCTTGAACTGTTACTGTTCAAGGAGTCATGGTAGCTGACTTTATCACACTAATTCTTCAAAACATTAATTATATGGAGTTAATAAATTTATGAGTCCACTGATAAATTTCCAACAACATTTAGTGATTATATTATGTCGTTATAACTTAGGTTGTTGATATCAGTGCATTATGACTCCTCCATGAGATAGGTTTTGTCTGCTGACATAAAGATATACCCGAAATTGCATTTTATAATCTTTGAATATCTCAAAGTTAGAGTAATAAACCGGTTTTAATTCTCACTTCTTCTTTAAATTGCAGTCTCTCGTTTCTTTTAAAGATATTGTAATACTCCATTAGATGCTACACATTAATCTAGACATATCTAGTGTGTTGCAATATGAGTAATATCTAAACGAGTATAGACTTAAACTTACATAAGGCTTCTAATTAATGAAGCGTAAATAAATAATCTCATTTATCCTATTATCCTCTAAAGGAGAGCAATATTGATTGTTACATATGTAAGGACCCATTTAATGTTAAACTTATGGAACGAAACTAATATCCCATTGGGTCTATCTCAGTATGTTATGATATCAATCACGTAAGAGATATCTCTGAGTTTTATTATATCAAAGTTTGTGTTAACAATGCTTTGACTTATGTAACATATGCTTGTCAAAGAATGTCATCTATATAGACAAGTTTATTTTAGTTGCTCCCACTCATCTTGAGGTAGGTACATTAATCCACTTGATTGTTGATGAAAATAATTACGTTAAGATTTCATCACATTACAATGTTTGCATTAACCCATACATGGATATTATTGGCTTACAAATAAAGTGTTCTTTAACCTTCAGTTCGAAACTTTAGGTTGTTATCTAATGAACATGCAAATGTGTCAGCCATTTGTTAGGGAAAATCATTTTTAATGTTCATCTAATGTAGCTTAAAACTATTATAAGCTACTAGAACAGTGATGATCCTCAAAGAAATCTTTTGTAATAAAGATTCTTTAATAATTTATCTCTTCCTGAGTACAACCTTTGACAATCAATCAAGCTTCTTAGTGTCTTAATGCTTATATTAGGATTTGGTTTAGTTATGAACACTCTTAGGTAATTCAATCAAATCCCAAACGTTATAAGAACACATAAAATCAGTTTTACTAGAAAACTGTTTTATTCAAATGATTGATTGACACTAATGGCTTAATTTGAAGAGATAGGATCAGTAAACTTTTCCAAAATCCATTTCAACTTCAATTAGGGAGGTTATGTAATCATCAAAGTTAGTAGGCTTTTAAACCTAGATGACCTCCTGAGTTGATTATTGGGTTCATTAGAAGTTTCAATTTTATGGATTAGCTCTTGATTAGGTTGCTATCATTTTAAGGATTCTAAGTTTATAAGAGTTGGTGCAGTATGGTATACAAGAGGTGTAATCGGAGTTAAATTCGGAGTGAAATTTAATGACACTCTTCCCCCCGCCTCTTGTATTCCTTGCAAATCATGATAAGGACTTTGACTGCTCCCACCGAGCTTAGAAATCTTTAGGAACTCAGCATGCGTAGGGTCAATATGTAACGACCAACAAATTCTAATAGAGAAAACAAATTAATGACATTAGTCGTTGTAGTTTCTCTTGTTGAGGATTATGTTAGTTTAGGTAAGAAATCTAAGTGCGCCCACAATTAAGCAACAATGAAACTTTTGTAAGAGTAGCATTAGATTTAAGGAGATAAGGTTTGATTGAACAGTGTCGTGATGGAACGATGTCTTGTACAAGAGGTGGAAATTAAAAATTTTCAATCCCCCATCTCTTGCAACTATTGCAAGTTATTATTAAGACACTTAATGCTCCCACTGATCTTTAATATCTCTAGAATGCTACAAGAGAAGTTTCAATGAGCTACGTGACGTGGGAACCTATCACATATACGTTAGACTTTATTTGATTTCTTTAATGTCCAGATATCATAAGAAACTTTAAGGACATATTTAATAGAAATCTGATTAACTACATATATGAATAGAGTTCTTCTAAGACCGTAGGCCATATGCGACAAAATTTAGATACAAGTTGATAGTCTTTCAAATGATAAATGAATTATGTCTGAATATTCCATTTGGAATAAGTTCCACGAATGTCAATGAATGACTTATGATGGACCCATACTTATTCCTTAAGCCAAGTAATATTTAGGGCTGTAACGTCATGATTTAGAATCACTGAAAATGAGATTAGATGAAAAAAAAATCATCCTCATTAACCATGTTATGATTTCTCATGAATTTTTGGTTCTAATGGATGAAATTTATAAGTCTCATTTTCCTTTTGTCAAATTCTCATTTGCATGATGACAAAAGTTGTGAAAAAATAAGGTATCATCTAGTTTCATCACAGTAATGTTTCTATCCAGACATTTAGAACAAATAAGATGAGAATTTAAGATAAGTGTGACTTTATGTTGACTATGCAAACCTCACAACCTTCATAACATTGCTTAATTATGATACTATATTCTGATTAATCAGAATATATAAGGTATCGAAAAGCGTTGTTGGAAGACTGTTCATTATGGTTCTTATAGTCTTAACATTTAATTTTGTCACTAACTCTCATGTTAGTTATTTGTCGAGTTCTGGTAAGGAGACGTATGGAACTAGAGTCAACTAATCATGTGTTAGTTGGAATATTAAAATTATCAGACTTAAATATCATTAGTAAGTTACTATCTAATCAATTTATCCAACTGTTCTTTAGAATAATGGATAATCTCGTTGCTTATGGCTAGTCTAATGACATAATTATGCAGTGAGATTTTCCCTTGAAGAACCTTAACGTTGGGATTAGCACTTGTAATTTGTCTATGGACCTTAGAACAATCCTCTCTTAAGGTTTTAGTGGTTGTAAGGTGAATAACATCTTATTTTCCAGTTTCAAACATTTATTTCTATGTACATATGTTGCTTATCAACACACTCGTTATACTTTGGTACTTTTGAGTGTTATAGCTGATTTATAATGCATCAAATTGTACAAATGAATAAAAAACTTAGTATGTAATGTACTGGAAAATGTACTTATTTCCATGCGTAAGCCCTTAACTTTACGGGTCATGGTATTGTACATTATAATATATTCACATATACCACTTAACCTTATAATTTATAACTTTAAATGAAGACATGCACCTTGGGAGTTCTTGTGATTATTCCACAATTATAGATTAGTCTTAGGAAAGACTTAATCTGGAATAACCTTTTAGTGATAGCACTTATTCTTGATTATCATAAGAGACATCATATTCGATTTATCCTAATCATCATGCTCTACTTTTCTTCTGTAGTGCTTTATCAGAAGAGAGCAATAGAATTATCGTGTCTTAAGAGATAATCAAGGATTTAATTTTAAGAGCTAATTCTTATAGAAACTTTAAATAAAGCAAAACATTTTAGGCTTAGGAATTAGAGTGGATGAGATATAGATTTATAGAAGAAAAATTATAGTGAGTAAAATTATGGGCACTAAGAATAAGGCAGACAAAATGATCACAAAATTAATTGAGGATCATTAATATAAGGATCATTATGTGAAGAGGTTGTGATATGTCTATTACTAACATCAAAATAATAGACTACTTAAAGTTCTACTTAAACGAAGACAAATCAGCTTTGGCCAGAATTGTAATCATTTAAGCATGTGTGCAAAGTGGTTGTAACAAATCAGCTTTGGCCAGAAATTGAGACAATCACTTTAGTTATGCACTTGTTAAGTATGCCATCTATGAAGGAATTAAATCAGCTTTGGCCAGATATTAAGACATTCATGTTTATGATGCACACTTAACATAGCTTTCGTAATACTTGAACGATAAGTAGATGCATCACATCAGCTTTGGCCAGAAGTGATACATCAGAAGCTCATTCAAGTTAAGCCATTTTGGTTTTGTAAAACATTATTTGATCCTCATTAATTAACTAAGTAATTACAAAAACCAATCATTTAATAGCAAACCACCCGTTAGCGCGGATCGAACTCCGCGGTGAGTTCGCTGGGGGGTGCAGGGGGACAGCGTGCCCCCGCACGGGGTTCGGGGCTGAGCCCCGAGCTAAATCTTAGTTCACATTAAACAGCCTAAAATAATGAGGTTTCGAGTCAAGTCTCGACTGAGTTATGAGATCTCGAGTCAGTTATGAGGTCTCGAGTCGTAACCTTGTTGTCTCGAGTCGAAATCATGGTCTCGACTACTGTGTTTTATGAAATCTCGAGTGCTTGATGAGATTTCGAGTCGCAACCATGGTCTCGAGTTGTGGCCTTTATGGTCTCGAGTCGAGACCTTTGTCTCGAGTTGTATAAATTTAAGCCCTTAGTCGAAACCTCAGTGGTCTCGAGTCGAGACCCTGTGGTCTCGAGTCGAAATCGTTGTCTCGAGTTATGAAGATTTGAGAACACTTATGATTTCGAGTAGATACCTTATGGTCTCGAGTCGAGATCTTGGTCTCGGCTCGTTAAAGGGATCTGGAAACTTCCTGTTACAGCTGTTAGTGATAATAACTGAAAAATCGAATTCTAAGGGATTTTGAGATACGGTTTCCTGTTTTAATGATGATCTAATTTTGTCAAAATATTTCAAAAATTTAATCTGATTATCAATTAGCAGTTTTCGAATAAACTTAGATGATAAAATTGGATCAAAACAGGAAAAACACTCAATAATCCTAATTACATTCCAAAACATAAAGGAATTTTCGAATTTTCTAAGAACACATGATGAACCCTAAAAAATAAAATAACAATTCTGGAACCCGAAATCTGAAAATTAAGGCTTCTAAACAGATTTCGGACATGAACTTTAACCATATTGGTCTCGAGTAATGTAATAAACCAATTAAATTTCTGAAACAGTGATATCGATGACTTATTGAGGGACTCGAAACCATGCTGATTGATTATATTAGGCTTTTAAAATTTCTGTTTTCTAGATTTCAATCCCAGAATTAATGGATACGAAAAACAGAACTGACTAATCAACATATGCTCTGATACCACATGTTGGATCAGTTCTGTTTAGACATAATGGAAAACATGAAAAACATACCTGATTGCATCAGTACAGGCCAGCAGAGAATCCAGATGGAGATGCAGCAACAGTGTTTGACATAGTTGTCAGTTTGGTCTGGTTCCTCCTTAGGGTGCAATCTAATGATGGTGATGATAAGAAACCGATAAAGGGTAATCGGCTATGGAGAGGAGGTCGAATTGATGTTATGAGTAATTGGGTGTGTGAATTGTATATCTGAGTAACCCTTAAACCTCCACATAACTCTCCTTATATAAGCACCCAGGAGGAAACCTAATTAGTCACTAAGGGTAATATGGTCCATCAACAATTACCAACTAATTAAATAATAGGTTCTAATATATTTTGATCTCTATAATGTAAATGATTATGATGGCTATAGATTAAATATTAATACGTAATATATTTAATCTTACATCCGCCACATCTCACTGTTACTTTTCTCTCTCTCTAGTCTCCGTTCTCTCCTTCCTGGCACCAGAATCCCCATCGTCTCCTCTAACACCTGCCTAACAGTTACTTCTTCTTCATTCTCTGACCAGAACTCAATAAACAAGTCAAGACCATCGGATCTCCGGTTATTGACGATGGATCATTGATTATATATAGTATCGATAACTTCTTCGATCCGGATTCCGAGATCTCGAAAGCTCCGGTGCAGATCGAGAGTTTCAACAGTTTCAACGGTTGGGATGCATCGTACGGTTCAGGTGATAAAAACTTCTCGTTTCATAACGCGAATAACGTGTTGATATCCAGAGGATACTTGTAACACCTCGAAAAAATTTCGTCCAATAATGTCTTGACACGTGTCATAAGGTTCCGGTATGTGAAAACATACTTTAGAGGGACTAAAAGTGACAAACAGTGAAGACAATGGAACGTAAGGGTCCAAAGTGTCAACAATGGATAAATAGACTCTATGATAACCCTACATAATGTTTATAACCTTAAACGGGTGGTTCATGGATCATACGACGCGGAAATTGCACAAAAGTGAGGAATTACAAACTATAGGGGCCAAAAGTGTCAACATGTTGAATTTATATCTCTGAGTGAACTTTTGGCAGACCCGAAGCTTTATAATGCTAAAATATACTCACTAGAATATGTGGTTAAAATTTCGTGAAGTTTCGTCAACGTATGAGAAAGTTATGGCCAAAACCGTACTTGAGGGGCTAAAAGCGTCAACGTCGAATTTTATGGCTTTTCGGTTGAGCGCAAAGTTATCCGAGGACATTACCATGTTGGTAAATGTCCTAAGGTTCTTAAAAACCAAGTTTGGTGGTTTACGAGTCAAAATAAGCAGCCGAATCATCGCGTGCAAGTTCAGGGACCAAAGCTGCCAAGTTTGAAAATAGTTTGGCTGATCAGCAGGTCAGGCGACCCGCCTGGACAGGCCCAAGCGGGCCGCGTGAGACCACCAGTAACAGATTTTCGCGAAAATTGCAATCTGGTCCGAATTTTGAAATGGGGAACAGCTGGGATCACCTCTAAATTGCTCTAATAGATGGTCTTGCATGCCTAGCCTACTGAGAACTCACTATAACCTCTGTATCCTCCATAAATTGGATCAAAAGCCTTCATTCTTGAGCACTTGTTGTAACAAAGAAAAACCATAAACTCTCAAGAACTCTCAAGGCACTTCTGGAGCAAATCTGAACGACAAGGCTGACTCCTAGTGTTAACTAAGCATCAATAGGACCTTTGTAAGCTTCTAATTCAGTCTCTAATTCGTTCTAGCATAGTTTAATTGCTAAAAGTCAAACTGTTGTTCTTATACTTTGACTTTCTGATTAAACGAGTTTTATTATGTCATTTCTCAAATTGAAACCAGATATATGTTGGTATTTATGTGGGAAACAAACCCTCAAAAGGGTATTCACTGATTCCCACTTTATGCATGCTAATTGTCGAGTCAAACTTGTTTCTAAAAAGTCAACAGAAATGGTTTTTGTGAAAAATAGCTTAAATGGTAATGTAGATGACATGCAATCTGTTTGATCATCATAGATAGCCTTATAATGAATACAAGAATGTGTTTTACCATGATCAACTCGACAATCTTTAGTATAGATACGAATCGGAACCGAAAGTCTTGTAAAACGACTATTTCGTAGACCATCGATTCGGATTCGTACATGCATGTTTGAGATCTGTATTGGAGAGTATTTTTGACCATTTTTATTTTGGTAAAACTCTCTGGAATTTTGTTGCTTGAGTCTATGTTTAGCCGGTTCATTTGCATGTTTCCGATTATGCTTAAAAGTTGACTATTTTGCCCTTTTTGATATAAAACGTGATTTTTAGAAAAGTGAAAGAGTAGAAATCTTTATTTCTAAAATATAAACTTGCACCGAAAATTTCGGATCAGTTGGTGGTCCAGATTTTGAGTTATGGCCATTAGCGTAAAACTATGTTCTTAAGTTACATAAACGGCCCTTTTCGCATACAACCCATTTCAGGCCACGTTTTAATACGAAACTTGTTACCCACTAATGTTATATAATATTTTGGGATTTTAGATGTTTTTTATTTAATTTTTGGCTGATCGGATCTTAGATCGCTAAGTTATTTCGGTTTATGTCGGTTTTGACCGTTTAAGCCATAAAATGAGTTTTATGCATTCTTTTGACCCGAAACCTTTTCCTACTGATTTTATATGTTAAATAAATTATTTTAAGTATTCTGGAAATATAAAAATCCTAGATTTATTTTGAAAACCCGGAAACGGCGTTAAATCGCATTTTAAGCATTTTTAACGCATAGTAAGCGTTATACTCATTTTAAACATATAAGACTTATACCTATTGATGTAATTAGCATATTTTCATATAATAACAGTAAGTATAAGTATATGAACTCAGGTTTCCAGTTTTGGCATTTTTAGCCCTTGTGAAATTACTAAAATACCCCTACGGTGAATAGTTTGATTTTAAATGATGAGTTTGGTATATGGGTCATACCCTACTGTTATAATATGTTAAATGAAGTATATTTACTGTATAAACCAGACCCAAAACTCAGATTTCTAATTTGACTCTTTTATAATCTTTTAAATGACCAAAATGCCCTTCTAAGGCATAAATTGAGTTTAAAATTATTCCGGGCAATATAGAACATAACTTACTGATATTATATCATATTTAAAGCATATTATCTCAGGGAACTTGCATTTGACTCTTTTGGCTACCCGTAACGCCCTTTTTGCGTTCGGTTCGGTTTACGTAACTAGTTTGCGTAAATTGACCGAAACGGGTCAAACGTTATCATTTTTATATCAAAATCCAGAATGTATTTAGTATACCCATATTATACAAGTATTCAAACTTGTCGGGTCTAAATCACATTCTATCCGGTCTTTCGCTTAATCGTGCGCTTGTACCGTATCGTCCCTAAAACTAACCGGTCTTAGCTAAAGCTTAAATAAAAGACCCGTCAGGAATCTAATAGGTTATTATAAACCTTTGTTCCAGATTAGGAGGCCCAGTAAAAGCTACCTACACTTACCGTTTGTGTTACATACTTGCTCAGGTAAATACATTTTGACTTATTTTCCCTATACGGGCTTGGGGTACGGTATTTAAAATACCGCTTGATCGGGCGCACAAGTCCTGCACCTTATGGGTGTACAGTCTTGAATAGCTCGTGCGACTCGTTTAAACAGTCTTGTCTTACTTTAGGCTTTGGGGGGTTATTGACCGTGTCCCGGATATCCTTGGCATTATCTTACGAGATGGCCACGACCAGAGCACGGGGTGTAGGCGTACACCCGGCGTGTATAACTCTTTAATGTGGTGTGTCATTTAATCTTTAGCCCGGACAGCAGATCCCGGGCCACCATAAGTACGGGTACATGTAAATCGTTCACAAGTTTATATTGCATAAATATCCCAAGTTAATAAAAAATATTTATGCCTTGTGCATTTAAATCAATTTTCAATCATTTTCAAAATGAGTCAGTTGATTTGTATTTACCAGTGTAAACTGACGTATTTTTCCCAAAAGGTTAAGTGCAGGTACTATACGAAATAGGCTGGCTGTTTCCTAAGAGCGTCCACTATAGTCTCGCAAGCTTGGACGACAAAATATCTGTTGAACAATTTTTATCTTATTTTATTTGATCCGCCTGTGGATCCGTTTCAACTACTTATGATGTTATTATGTCATTTTAATTAAAGTTGAAATGTATCTATTCTGCTTCCGCTGTGCATTATTATATTGTGTTGATTGTCTATGACGATGCCAACTACGTCACTGTACCCCACACCGGGCCCACCGGTGACACGTGGAAATCGGGGTGTGACAGGTTGGTATCAGAGCCAACGCTGAGTGAATTAAACACTAGTCTTTTGTGTTTAATCACAGTTACACAATTGCACAATCCTCGATTTTCGAGTCTAGACAAAGAACTTAGGAAATGTTCGACATTTCGTTTATTTTACCTTTATTTTTATTATTAGCTTTGTCTTATATATTTTGTTGTGCAACTTGTTTAATTTTTGACAGGTTCATCATGCCGCCACGTATGCGAGGACGAGGAGGATTCGCCACATCGCACGATCATGAGGCAGGACCCTCACACAGGCGAGCTCCATCAGCTTCGCACAACACCGCAGCCAACGATCTTTGGAGATCATTTGCCGAGCCAGCCAGGCACTCGGTATCTGCGAGCACTTCGCCATCACTACCCCAATCATTTGGGCTCCATTCGGAAAATGGGCCCCATGGTTCCCATGGATCTTATATACCTCTTCATCAGTCACCTCACCACTACCCAGCACCAGCTTATCAGGGCCTATACAACCCTGACGCTTTCTTGGATGAGCCAGTGGGTCATAACCCACTAGGACCGGAAGACCACTTCTCTAGTGGTCACGAGATGGAGGTTGACGAGGACACGGACCCTTCACTGCCACCGTCATGTACGCCTAACCATCCCATTGAGATATCGGATGGGTCACCATTTAGGGGATCACCCTACAATGGTGTGGATAGATTTCAGGAGAGGTTTCGGCAGCACGATTGGTATTACACCCCCAGCCGCCACAACTCTCCGATGCTCCAGTCTCGCCAAGGTTCGCCGGTGCACTCGCAGCACCACTCTCAGCAGCAGCAGCTTCAGCAGCCGCCCTTGCAGCAGGACCTATCTGAGGCCCTCTGGCGCGACGTGATCACTCCGTCGCCACCGCCACCACCAGTCTTGCCTCCTCCGCCTCACAGGCCAAGGAGGAATGCGCGTATGTCTACGCGAGGAGGGATTCGCATCGGTACCCGTCCACACATTGGTAGCAGCCGCTACTCACCTCTTCATGAGGAGTCCGAGATGGGGGAGTCTCCGCATCCCGTTTCGGAGGTCACTTCTGCGCCGATTCCGCCTCTGCCGCCGCAGAACTTCGGAGAGCCGATTCCGGCTTACGCCAGCGCAGCGCAGTTCAACCCGTTTGAGCCGACTTTCCCTCCCGGTTATGATTATACGGGAGATCCCTATTGGTTAGCCTCAGGCTACAACCCTCTCAACCAGGAGAGTACATTTGGAGGTCCCTGGGCTACGGGACCATCAGCTTTTGGTTTCCCACCGCAGGGCTACCAGCAGCCATCGCAGCCACAGCAGTACCAGCCACCACCGCCGGCACCTATGATGTCGCCGCCGCAGGTTCAGGAAATCCTGCAAGGAATAAACAATGTACGACGTGATTTGCAACATGAGATGCGAGCTGATCGCCGACGCAACGATGGCATGTTCAAGAAGATGTTTGATTTTCTCAAGGGTAAGAGTAAGAAGGATCGTTAGATCCTTTGTTGTTAGCTCTTTTACTCATGTCCCTGCGTGGACATCTATTCCTGTATTCTACCCCTGCGTGGGTATATTTCTCTTATTCTACCCCTGCGTGGGTATGTTGTTCTGTTAACCCCTGCGTGGGTTTGCTTTGTTTTATTTGCTGTTGTTGTTATTTGTTTAGCCCCTGCGCGGGCATGTTATTCATGTTATTTGAACTAAAAGTCCCGTTTAGGGCAAAAGATGTACTAGTACTTTATTTAAAATTTGAAATGGTTAGTTTGAATTTCTCATTTTATTTATGTGCATGAATATAATAATTAAAATAAATGGAAAATATCAATTTTTATTTGATTTGCCATTTTAATAAGAATCTTAGTAAGGTATAACCTAGCTTGAATGCCTTATTAACAGGCCTGGCTATTATGGTAAAACCTGGTTGAAAAGATTCAAATCCCTGTTAACATCTGTAAACATGTTAACATTCTTGGCCAAGCGTGATCTGTAAAATCACACATGCCATTTCTTTAAATTATCTACAGATTATATCTGTACACAAGTCTGTTCATGACTTGATACCTACGGGTTATGACTATGTCATATAGTGGCAGTTGTGGTTTATGACCCCCTGCCTAATAAAGGATTATTTGTTTAATTATACAATTTATAATCCTATAAAATCTAAATTTATAATTTAGTAAGTTGTCCGAAGTGACTAGGCCTGTTGTGCCAATATATATTTCATTCCATAATATAGTTGCTAATAAAAGCCCCGAATGAAATTAAATAAATTAACTATTATGGTTCTTAATACCATGGTTAATAAATCGTTTAGAACGATAATACTGTTAGGTTTCTAAATAAGACCTTGTCCTTTTATGTAGCTTAAAGCTACAATGGCCAAATCGGAGGAGACCAACAGTCATTCTGGAGAACACCCAGATAATACCAGGATTCACGTCACTGGTGAAGAATTGCAAGCACTGATAGATAACGCTGTTGCCAAGGCTATGGATAGGCAATTCAGGGAATCTAGCGGTACTCGGAGTAGGACCCGAACAGTAACGCACGTAAAGCCCAAGACTCATTCTGAGGCTCATAGTAAGCCACCTTCTAAAAAGAATGAGCCGAAGAAGGATGAGGATGATAATCACTCCTCCAACCACAGCAGTATTCCTAAGCAAGAGATTAAGCTGAAGCATGATACGTACAGCAAGTCCTGTACGTACAAGTATTTCGTATCTTGCAAACCCAGAGATTTTACTGGGGAAAAAGGAGCAGTAGATTGCATGACGTGGATTGACGAGATGGATACTGTGGTTGATATCAGCGGGTGTGCTGATAGGGACGTCGTGAAGTACGTGTCCCAGTCGTTCAAGGGAGATGCGTTAGCATGGTGGAAGTCACTCCTGCAAGCTGCAGGTAAGGCCACACTGTACGGTTTGTCATGGGAACAGTTTGTGGCCCTGGTCAAAGAGAATTTCTGCTCGCAGCATGAGGTCGAAAGAATTGAATCGGATTTCGTATCTTTGGTTATGAAGAACCTCGATTGTCAAGCGTATCTTACTACGTTCAACACTTTATCTCGGTTAGTGCCTTATCTGGTGACCCCGGAGCCGCGAAGGATTGCTCGATTTATTGGGGGTCTGGCACCGGAGATAAAGGCAAGCGTCAAGGCTTCAAGGCCTACGACATTTAGATCCGTAGCTGATCTATCCCTCTCCCTCACTCAAGATGTCGTCAGACTTAGAGCTATGAAGAGCTCAGAGGAAAACAAGAGGAAACGTGAGGATGACACCTCACGAAGATCTGAGAAACGACACAGAGGAAACAACGACCATAGGAAAGGGTCGGGATCTAAGAAAGGAGATCAGTCGGGTGAAAAACCCAGATGCAAGGTTTGTAGGAGGCATCATTTTGGGAGATGCAGGCAGGAGTCTAAATCCCAGTCTCAAGAAAAACGATGTGGAATCTGCAAGTCCACAGACCATAAAGCTGTGGATTGCAAGAAAATGAAGGATGCAACTTGTTTTGGTTGCAACGAGAAAGGGCACATTAGGCCCAACTGCCCAAAGAATGCGAAGAAAGCAGATGATGGGAAGAAGACTAATGCGAGAGTCTTCAGAATGGACGCCAAGGAGGCAGTTCTTGACGACAACGTCATTACAGGTACGTTTCTTGTAAATGATGTTTTTGCTAGAGTCTTGTTTGATTCAGGAGCTGATAAGTCGTTTGTAGATGATAAATTTTGTAAATTGTTGAACCTTCCTGTTAAAACCTTAAGCGTGAAATATGAGGTGGAATTAGCCGATGGAACCATAGAAACCGCCTCGACTGTTTTAGATGGATGTGTTATATCCATTAGGAATCATTCTTTCCCGTTAACCTTGCTTCCCTTTAAGCTAGCTGGATTCGATATAGTGATAGGCATGGATTGGTTATCGAGTAACCAAGCCCAGATTCTGTGCAATAGAAAGCAAGTAATAGTTAAGACTCCGTCCGGTGAGTCACTTACTATTCAAGGAGATACCCAGCATGGATTGCCTGAGCAAGTGTCCATGCTCAAGGCATCCAGGTGCATGCAGAAAGGATGTGTCATTTATATGGCACAAGTTACCATTGATGAGCCGAAGCCGAAGATTGAAGATATCCCTGTTATCTCAGAATACCCTGAAGTATTCCCTGAAGAACTACCCGGTTTGCCACCAGATAGGCAAGTGGAGTTTCGGATAGACATCATTCCAGGCGCTGCGCCTGTAGCAAGAGCACCATACAGATTGGCACCAACGGAGATGAAGGAGTTGAGGACGCAGTTGGATGATTTGTTAGCTAAAGGTTTTATTAGGCCTAGCTCATCTCCTTGGGGAGCGCCAATCTTGTTCGTTAAAAAGAAGGATGGATCGATGCGTCTGTGCATCGATTACCGTGAGCTTAACAAGGTCACTATCAAGAATAGGTATCCATTACCCAGGATCGACGATCTGTTCGATCAGTTGCAAGGAGCAAGCTATTTCTCCAAGATCGACCTGAGGTCCGGTTATCATCAGTTGAAGGTTAAGGAGGAAGACGTACACAAGACAGCGTTTAGGACTCGTTATGGACATTACGAGTTCCTAGTGATGCCTTTTGGACTCACAAACGCACCAGCCGCGTTCATGGATCTCATGAATCGCGTCTGCAAACCCTATTAAGATAAGTTCGTAATCGTCTTTATTGACGACATCCTTATCTACTCGAAGAGTCAAGCTGACCATGAGAAACACCTTCGTTGTATTCTCAAACTTCTGCATCAAGAAAAGCTCTATGCCAAATTTTCGAAGTGTGAATTTTGGCTTCGAGAAGTCCAATTCCTTGGACATGTAGTAAGTGAGCGTGGTATCCAAGTAGATCCCGCTATAGTAGAAGCAGTCATGAACTGGCAGGAGCCGAAGACTCCTACCGAGATTCGCAGTTTCCTCGGGTTGGCAGGATATTATAGACGATTTATCGAGAACTTTTCAAGGATTGCTGCGCCCCTAACTTCGTTGACTCGTAAGAAGATTAAGTTTGATTGGGGTCCTAAGCAGCAGGAATCCTTCGATATTTTGAAGAAGAAGTTGAGCAATGCTCCAGTGTTGACATTGCCCGATGGCATAGAAGATTTCATAGTGTATTGCGATGCATCGCACACTGGTATGGGCTGTGTGCTCATGCAGAGAGGCAAAGTCATTGCCTACGCTTCTCGACAATTAAAGGTGCACGAGAAAAACTACACCACCCACGACTTGGAATTGGGTGCAGTTGTATTTGCTTTGAAGCTATGGAGACATTACTTGTATGGAACCAAGTGTATAATATATTCAGATTACAAGAGTCTTCAACACTTGTTCAATCAGAAGGAATTGAACATGCGTCAAAGGCGATGGATGGAAACTTTAAATGACTATGACTGTGAGATAAGATACCATCCAGGCAAGGCAAATGTAGTTGCCGACGCCTTAAGCAGAAAGGAAAGGGTGAAACCGATCAGAATCAATGCCAAGCGCATTGAGATAAGGAATAATTTGAACGAAAGGGTGTTAGCTGCACAGAAGGAAGCTGTGTTGGAAGCTAACTATCCTGCGGAAAAGTTAGGAGTAACTGAGGAGCAGTTATCCTACGACAAAGATGGAATGCTACGACTAAACGGACGAATATGGGTTCCAGTTTACGGAGGACTTCGGGATGTTATCCTCCAGGAAGCCCACAGCTCTAAATATTCCGTTCATCCTGGAGCTGATAAGATGTACCAGGATTTGAAAGCAAACTACTGGTGGATTGGTTTGAAAAAGTCAGTAGCTGAGCATGTAGCTAAATGCTTGACTTGTGCGCAAGTCAAGGCCGAGCATCAGAAGCCGTCAGGTTTGCTTCAACAACCTGAAATTCCCAAATGGAAATGGGAAATGGTGACAATGGATTTCATCACCAAGTTGCCGAAGACGAAAAAGGGAAATGATACCATATGGGTCATAGTAGATAGACTGACTAAGTCAGCCCACTTTCTACCCATCAAAGAGACGTATAGCTCAGATATGTTAGCTCAATTATACGTCGATAAGATAGTAGCGCTACATGGTATACCTATATCTATTATCTCCGATAGAGATACTAGATATACGTCGCATTTTTGGAAAAGTTTCCAACAATCGTTGGGCACTCGTTTGAATTTTAGTACGGCTTATCATCCTCAGACTGATGGTCAGAGTGAGCGTACTATTCAAACTTTGGAAGACATGCTTCGTGCATGTGCAATCGACTTGGGTGGTAGTTGGGATAAGAACCTACCGCTAATTGAATTCTCCTACAACAATAGCTACCATTCCAGCATAAAGGCTGCGCCTTTTGAGGCCCTATACGGTAGAAAGTGTAGATCGCCCATTTGTTGGGCAGAAGTTGGAGAAGTCCAACTGTCAGGACCAGATATCGTCTTTGAGACGACAGACAAGATCGTTCAGATTCGCGATCGTTTGAAAGCTGCCAGGGATAGGCAGAAAAGTTATGCGGATCCTAAGCGCAAAGACTTTCACTTCGATGTAGGTGATAAAGTATTGCTTAAAGTATCGCCCTGGAAGGGTGTGATGCGATTTGGAAAGAAAGGCAAGCTAAGCCCGAGATATATAGGACCTTTCGAGATTATCGAACGTGTCGGGTCAGTTGCTTACAAGTTAAACTTGCCTGAAGAGCTTAGCGCTATTCATAATGTGTTCCACATCTGTAATTTGAAGAAGTGTTTCGCTGACGAATCACTGGTTATACCGCATGCAGATATACACATAGACGAGAGTCTGAAGTTTGTGGAAAAACCTTTGTCGATTGAGGATCGACAGGTAAAGAAGCTTCGAAGGAAGCACGTGCCTATTGTAAAGGTCAAATGGGATGCCCGTAGAGGTCCCGAATACACGTGGGAAGTGGAATCCACGATGCAAGAGAAATATCCTCATTTGTTTCAGTAAATCTCGAGGGCGAGATTTCTTTTAAGGGGGTGAGGATGTAACACCTCGAAAAAATTTCGTCCAATAATGTCTTGACACGTGTCATAAGGTTCCGGTATGTGAAAACATACTTTAGAGGGACTAAAAGTGACAAACAGTGAAGACAATGGAACGTAAGGGTCCAAAGTGTCAACAATGGATAAATAGACTCTATGATAACCCTACATAATGTTTATAACCTTAAACGGGTGGTTCATGGATCATACGACGCGGGAATTGCACAAAAGTGAGGAATTACAAACTATAGGGGCCAAAAGTGTCAACATGTTGAATTTATACCTCTGAGTGAACTTTTGGCAGACCCGAAGCTTTATAATGCTAAAATGTACTCACTAGAATATGTGGTTAAAATTTCGTGAAGTTTCGTCAACGTATGAGAAAGTTATGGCCAAAACCGTACTTGAGGGGCTAAAAGCGTCAACGTCGAATTTCATGGCTTTTCGGTTGAGCGCAAAGTTATCCGAGGACATTACCATGTTGGTAAATGTCCTAAGGTTCTTAAAAACCAAGTTTGGGGGTTTACGAGTCAAAATAAGCAGCCGAATCATCGCGTGCAAGTTCAGGGACCAAAGCTGCCAAGTTTGAAAATAGTTTGGCTGATCAGCAGGTCAGGCGACCCGCCTGGACAGGCCCAAGCGGGCCGCGTATTGCAATCTGGTCCGAATTTCGAAATGGGGAACAGCTGGGATCACCTCTAAATTGCTCCAATAGATGGTCTTGCATGCCTAGCCTACTGAGAACTCACTATAACCTCTGTATCCTCCATAAATTGGATCAAAAGCCTTCATTCTTGAGCACTTGTTGTAACAAAGAAAAACCATAAACTCTCAAGAACTCTCAAGGCACTTCTGGAGCAAATCTGAACGACAAGGCTGACTCCTAGTGTTAACTAAGCATCAATAGGACCTTTGTAAGCTTCTAATTCAGTCTCTAATTCGTTCTAGCATAGTTTAATTGCTAAAAGTCAAACTGTTGTTCTTATACTTTGACTTTCTGATTAAACGAGTTTTACTATGTCATTTCTCAAATTGAAACCAGATATATGTTGGTATTTATGTGGGAAACAAACCCTCAAAAGGGTATTCACTGATTCCCACTTTATGCATGCTAATTGTCGAGTCAAACTTGTTTCTAAAAAGTCAACAGAAATGGTTTTTGTGAAAAATAGCTTAAATGGTAATGTAGATGACATGCAATCTGTTTGATCATCATAGATAGCCTTATAATGAATACAAGAATGTGTTTTACCATGATCAACTCGACAATCTTTAGTATAGATACGAATCGGAACCGAAAGTCTTGTAAAACGACTATTTCGTAGACCATCGATTCGGATTCGTACATGCATGTTTGAGATCTGTATTGGGGAGTATTTTTGACCATTTTTATTTTGGTAAAACTCTCTGGAATTTTGTTGCTTGAGTCTATGTTTAGCCGGTTCATTTGCATGTTTCCGATTATGCTTAAAAGTTGACTATTTTGCCCTTTTTGATATAAAACGTGATTTTTAGAAAAGTGAAAGAGTAGAAATCTTTATTTCTAAAATATAAACTTGCACCGAAAATTTCGGATCAGTTGGTGGTCCAGATTTTGAGTTATGGCCATTAGCGTAAAACTATGTTCTTAAGTTACATAAACGGCCCTTTTCGCATATAACCCATTTCAGGCCACGTTTTAATACGAAACTTGTTACCCACTAATGTTATATAATATTTTGGGATTTTAGATGTTTTTTATTTAATTTTTGGCTGATCGGATCTTAGATCGCTAAGTTATTTCGGTTTATGTCGGTTTTGACCGTTTAAGCCATAAAATGAGTTTTATGCATTCTTTTGACCCGAAACCTTTTCCTACTGATTTTATATGTTAAATAAATTATTTTAAGTATTCTGGAAATATAAAAATCCCAGATTTATTTTGAAAACCCGGAAACGGCGTTAAATCGCATTTTAAGCATTTTTAACGCATAGTAAGCGTTATACTTATTTTAAACATATAAGACTTATACCTATTGATGTAATTAGCATATTTTCATATAATAACAGTAAGTATAAGTATATGAACTCAGGTTTCCAGTTTTGGCATTTTTAGCCCTTGTGAAATTACTAAAATACCCCTACGGTGAATAGTTTGATTTTAAATGATGAGTTTGGTATATGGGTCATACCCTACTGTTATAATATGTTAAATGAAGTATATTTACTGTATAAACCAGACCCAAAACTCAGATTTCTAATTTGACTCTTTTATAATCTTTTAAATGACCAAAATGCCCTTCTAAGGCATAAATTGAGTTTAAAATTATTCCGGGCAATATAGAACATAACTTACTGATATTATATCATATTTAAAGCATATTATCTCAGGGAACTTGCATTTGACTCTTTTGGCTACCCGTAACGCCCTTTTTGCGTTCGGTTCGGTTTACGTAACTAGTTTGCGTAAATTGACCGAAACGGGTCAAACGTTATCATTTTTATATCAAAATCCAGAATGTATTTAGTATACCCATATTATACAAGTATTCAAACTTGTCGGGTCTAAATCACATTCTATCCGGTCTTTCGCTTAATCGTGCGCTTGTACCGTATCGTCCCTAAAACTAACCGGTCTTAGCTAAAGCTTAAATAAAAGACCCGTTAGGAATCTAATAGGTTATTATAAACCTTTGTTCCAGATTAGGAGGCCCAGTAAAAGCTACCTACACTTACCGTTTGTGTTACATACTTGCTCAGGTAAATACATTTTGACTTATTTTCCCTATACGGGCTTGGGGTACGGTATTTAAAATACCGCTTGATCGGGCGCACAAGTCCTGCACCTTATGGGTGTACAGTCTTGAATAGCTCGTGCGACTCGTTTAAACAGTCTTGTCTTACTTTAGGCTTTGGGGGGGTTATTGACCGTGTCCCGGATATCCTTGGCATTATCTTACGAGATGGCCACGACCAGAGCACGGGGTGTAGGCGTACACCCGGCGTGTATAACTCTTTAATGTGGTGTGTCATTTAATCTTTAGCCCGGACAACAGATCCCGGGCCACCATAAGTACGGGTACATGTAAATCGTTCACAAGTTTATATTGCATAAATATCCCAAGTTAATAAAAAATATTTATGCCTTGTGCATTTAAATCAATTTTCAATCATTTTCAAAATGAGTCAGTTGATTTGTATTTACCAGTGTAAACTGACGTATTTTTCCCAAAAGGTTAAGTGCAGGTACTATACGAAATAGGCTGGCTGTTTCCTAAGAGCGTCCACTATAGTCTCGCAAGCTCGGACGACAAAATATCTGTTGAACAATTTTTATCTTATTTTATTTGATCCGCCTGTGGATCCGTTTCAACTACTTATGATGTTATTATGTCATTTTAATTAAAGTTGAAATGTATCTATTCTGCTTCCGCTGTGCATTATTATATTGTGTTGATTGTCTATGACGATGCCAACTACGTCACTGTACCCCACACCGGGCCCACCGGTGACACGTGGAAATCGGGGTGTGACAATACTCTGTTATGGCTTCGTTTTTGAACTGCAACTGCTAGGGTTTTGGAATGAACATAATTTGAGTTTGACGGTTTTTGCTCCGGTTGATGAAGTGATGGTTGATTATTCAGGTAGGTTTCTGGATTATGCTTCTCTGTTTATGCGGCATGTGTTGAATCAGGTAATGGATTGTTGGAAACTTTTTGTTTTTAATTTGAAATACAAATTGGGGTTAATGAATTGCAATGATATGTGCTTAAATCAGGTAATGATTGAATAATTTTTGGCATTTAGGTTGATGGTATATGCTTTAAATCAGGTAGAGGTTTGCACGGTGGTCGCCGGATAAGATGACCGGAAAAAATGGAGTCCCCGGAGAAAATGACCGAAAGAAATTGGGGTGAGGGAAAGAAGTTTTGCAACTTTGTGAAGTGGGACCCACCTTTAATACTTTAAAACAGAATTTGAGTATTGCACATATGGTCCCTGCTGTTAAGGAATTTTACAAAGTTACACGTGAGGGGTTTTAACATAAAAAAGTTAACTGGGTTTAGCTGAAAGGACACCGCCCGTTAATGATTGCAAACATAAAGGACATACAGTGTAATTTTTAAAGTTAAAGGACAGCGCATGTCGAAACATTGAAACATAAAGGACAAAAAGTGCAATTTAGCTTTAAGATTACTTGCGATTATGTGTGATAATTGATATATACATATACTAGAAATAGAATATCTCAGGTACTCGTGACTTTACCTGAAATCAATGGCCTATCTGAAGGAAGTGATACGAGGATGAAACGAACTGTGCGGACTATGCAAGGAGTTACGTAATTATGGATGGATACATAATTATGGAAGTCAGTGCACAGAAACCACAGCGAGTCTTGTCACGTACCATAAGAATTCCTTCAATACAAGAGAAGGTCAAACATGAACACCCCCAGCCTGTTAAATACTCTGTTGGAGTAATAATTTAGGGTACAAAGACAAGAACCGCCAATGTGAATAAAGATATTGTGTCCTTTACATGTATTAAACTTGTACCATGGGGTGATGTAACCCTTATGCATTTTGTTTACTTCGCAAATAACGATGTAACAAGTTGTCCTTATATGTATAGAGACTCGGTGAATATCTTATGACACATCAATATTTATCTATTTATGCATGCTTGTTGCTGTATGAATTGATTTATATGTTTGGCGGATTGTTTGATGTCACTTATGTGGTATATGCCTGTGTATATATATACTACTACTGTCTCGTATGATGATATCAAACAAATGTCTAACCTAGTGTTGTGTTCTTTCAGAACATGACACCCAGGAGAGCTATGAACAATCGAGATTCTGATCAACCTCCTCCTCCCCCATTGCCAAGGACTGCTGAAGAGCTGAACGCTCTACTGGAGGAAAGGATCTCCGCAGCTATCGTCCAGTACGAGGCGAACCGAACACAGTGGAGGACCAAGCAATGCAAGACGTAATGGGAATGGAGATTCATCTGGAGGAAACGCAGCTTAGGGCTGCACTTTCAAGCAGTTTCTCGACGGCAAACCGCTGAATTACGACGGCACTGGAGGTGCAGTGGCGTTTGTACGCTGGACGGAGAAGACTGATGCCACCATCTATATGAGCAAGTGTACCGCGGATCAACAAGTCACTTTTGCTATGGGGTTGTTTGTTGATGAAGCTTTGACTTGGAGGAATTTGCAAGTCCAGACTCTGGGTGATGATGCTGCGTACGGCATGACGTGGGATGAGCTAAAGGAACGTATGAGAGAAAAATATTGCTCACGTGCTGAACTCTAAAGGTTGGAAACTGAGTTCTGGCATTTGACCATGGACAGTGCTGATATTACTGGTTACACTCGAAGGTTCCACGATTTGTCGAGAGTGATCCCCTATATGGTGACTCCCGAATTTAAGCGCGTTGAACGCTACATCTGGGGATTGGCTCCAGAATTTCGCAGCTTGGTGACTGCAGCAAAACCTGAAACGATCTCTCAGGTTGTAACTCTGGCTGTTAGCCTTACTGAAGATGCTGTTCGTATGAAGAAGTTATCGCTAAAACCAACTGAAAAGACCGAGATGCATGCTGAGTCGTCTGGTGACAAGAAGAGAAAGCATTCGAATCTGAACCAAGCAACCCGCAGCAACAACAAGGGTTCCAACAATAAGAAGCGCGACCCCAACCCGCTTTAGGAGGCGAAAACTCTTGCAAACATGAATGACGCTCCTGCCAAAAGATACCTGGGCACTCTGCCCATTTGCAACCAGTGCAAGCGTCATCACGAAGGAGTTTTTCGCATTCCAAAATGCGACAAGTGTGGAAAACTGGGTCACCATACTGACGACTGTTGGGGAAAAGGAAATAGGAACGGGAATGGAAACCGCAACGGTGCTGGTAATAGAAACAGTGGTGGAAATGGCAATGGTAACCGGAATGGTAATGGAGCTGGGCAGAACCAAGGATGCTTTGGTTGTGGAAGCAAGGATCATTTCATAAAAGATTGCCCAAGGAGGAACAATGCTCAGGCTCGAGCATTTGTGATTGGAGCAAGGAACGCACGCGAGGACCCTAATGTGGTCACCGGTACGTTTCTCGTTAACAATCACTTTGCATCCATACTATTTGACACTGGTGCCGATTATAGCTTCATGTCTGTGGAATTTAAACGTATACTTGGAATAGAATCTAGTAGATTAGATATTCCTTATTCCATAGAACTAGCCGATGGTAAACTTGTTGAATCGGGCGAAGTTGTTAGGGGTTGCTCATTAGAACTTGGTGAACGAAGATTTAGCATCGACCTCTTACCTATTCAATTGGGTAGCTTCGATGTAGTGGTCGGAATGGACTGGTTGTCCAAAAACAAGGCTGAAGTTGTTTGTCACGAGAAAATCATTTGCATCCCTCTGATGAATGATGAAACTCTCATCGTGCATGGAGAAAAGCGAGACGCGCCTCTGCGAATCATCAGTTGTATGAAGGCGCAGAAGTGCTTAAGGATGGGATGTGTTGCATTCCTGGCACACGTTATAGATAAAAAGACCGAGGAGCCGAAACTCGAAGACATCCCTGTGGTAAAGGAATTCCCTGATGTTTTTCCCGAAGATCTGCCAGGACTACCTCCGCAACGACAAGTCGAATTCCATATAGACTTGGTTCCAAGAGCCGCTCCTATAGCCAAGGCACCCTATCGGCTTGCACCATCCGAAATGCAAGAATTATCTACACAACTCCAGGAGTTGTTGGCTAAAGGATTCATAAGGCCAAGCTTCTCGCCCTGGGGAGCTCCAGTATTGTTCGTGAAGAAGAAGGATGGAACACTGCAGATGTGTATCGACTATAGAGAGTTGAACAAGCTCATTTCAAGAATCGGTACCCACTACCGAGAATTGATGACTTATTTGATCAGTTGCAAGGATCGAGCTACTATTCCAAGATCGACCTTCGATCTGGATACCATCAGTTAAGGATTCAAGAGGAAAGCGTACCAAAGACTGCATTCAGAACACGTTACGGGCATTACGAGTTCCTTGTGATGCCATTCTGACTGACGAACGCGCCAGCGGTATATATGGATCTGATGAACCGCGTTTGTAAACCATATCTCGATAAATTCGTGATTGTATTTATCGATGATATCCTGATTTACTCGCGTACGAGAGAAGAGCACGAGCAACACCTTAGGACCATTTTGGAACTACTGAAGAAAGAGAAACTTTATGCAAAATTCTCCAAGTGCGAATTCTAGATTCGCGAAGTACAGTTTCTTGGTCACGTTGTGAACGAGAAGGGCATTCATGTAGACCCATCTAAGATAGAAGCAATAAAGAATTGGGAAGCCCCCAAAACCCCAACTAAAGTGCGACAATTTTTGGGCTTAGCAGGTTATTACCGACGGTTTATTGAGAATTTCTCTAAGATAGCCCAACCGCTGACTACCCTTACGCAGAAAGACAAGAAGTACGATTGGGGTAACAAGCAGGAAGAAGCCTTCCAACTGCTCAAAAATAAGCTATGCGATGCACCAATACTATCCTTACCCGAAGGCACTGAAGACTTCGTGGTATACTGCGACGCTTCGCGTCAAGGTTTGGGTTGCGTGCTCATGCAACGTCAAAAAGTCATCGCTTACGCTTCAAGGCAGCTGAAAGTGCATGAAAGGAATTACACCACGCACGACTTGGAACTAGGTGCGGTGGTATTCGCCTTGAATATCTGGTGACATTATTTATATGGTACTCGATGTACAATCTTCACAGATCACAAAAGCCTACAACACATATTTGATCAGAAGGAATTAAACATGCGTCAGCGACGATGGGTCGAACTGCTGAACGATTATAACTGTGAGATTAAGTACCATCCTGGAAAGGCAAACGTTGTAGCAGATGCGCTAAGTCGAAAAGAAAGGGTTAAGACCCTAAGGGTTCGAGCTTTGGAAATGACTATTCGAACGAACCTCACTGCACGCATTCGTGACGCACAACAATAAGCCCTTAAGATGGAAAATCGTAGAGCTGAATACCTCCAAGGTATGCTGAAGAATTTGGTGCCAAACAAAGAGGGAACCTTGTACTTCAAGGGGCGTATTTGGGTTCCGCTCTATGGCAATATTCGAGAAGTCATCCTTGATGAAGCACACAAGTCGAGATACTCGATCCACCCAGGATCGGACAAAATGTATCAAGACTTGAAAGAATATTATTGGTGGCCGAGACTTAAAAGCGATGTTGCTATTTACGTTGGAAAATGCCTAACCTGTGCTAAGGTTAAGGCTGAATATCAAAAACCGTCTGGCCTACTGCAACAACCAGAGATACCCATGTGGAAGTGGGAGCAAATCTCGATGGATTTCATAACAAAATTATCCAGGACCCCTAGAGGGCACGATATGATATGGGTGATAGTCGATCGGTTAACAAAATCTGCGCATTTCCTACCGATCCGAGAAAAAGGATAGCACTGGAAAGCTTGCTGAGTTGTACTTGAAAGAAATCGTGGCACGTCATAGAGTGCCTATCTCAATTATTTCAGACAGAGATGGAAGTTTTGTCTCACGGATCTGGCAATCCTTTCAGGAAGCCTTTGGATCTCAACTAGATCTAAGCACGGCCTTCCATCCGCAAACAGACGGCCCGAGCGAACGAACAATACAAACACTGGAAGATATGATTCGCGCATCTGTTATGGACCTAGGCGGCAGCTGGGATACTCACCTACCTTTAGTTGAGTTTTCCTACAATAACAATTATTATACAAGCATAAAAGCCGCACCGTTCGAAGCTCTGTATGGCCGCAAGTGCCGCTCGCCATTATGTTGGGAAGACGCTGGAGACAAACGTATGGTTGGTCCTGAACTTGTGCAAGAGACAACCGACAAGATTATGCAGATCTGAGAGCGCATTAAGGCGCCTCGAGATCGACAAAAGAGATACGCGGATCGAAGACGAAAACCATTAGAATTCGAGGTGGGAGAGAAAGTTTTGTTAAAGGTCTCACCTTGGAAGGGCGTAGTAAGATTCGGAACACGTGGAAAGCTGAATCCACGATACATCGGACCATTCAAGATCTTGGGAAGGATTGGTACCGTAGCGTACAAGTTGGAATTACCAGAAGAACTTAACGGAGTACATGATACGTTTCATGTGTCCAACCTCAAGAAGAGTCCAACCCAAGAAACAGTGATCATCCCTGCGGATGAAGTGCATATTGATGACACCCTCCGATTTACAGAACAACCCGTTGAGGTTACAGACTGGAAAGTCAACAAGACCAGGAGGAGCAGTGTCAAACTCGTCAAAGTACGTTGGGACTCTAAGCACGGACCCGAGTAGACGTGGGAACGTGAAGACCAGTTTAAAGAAAAGTACCCCCACCTGTTCAAGAAAACTCTTGCGAGAGTTAGTTCAGCCTGAATTTCGGGACGAAATTCTTTTAATGGGGGGAGACTGTGACAACTGGCACCAAACCGGTAATTTCCATACACTTTAATTATTATTTAATAACAGCAATTATGTGCTTAAATATCAACATTGTCTAATTACATGCTATACATGTGAATTCATGCATGTTTTATACTACAAGTATTGCTTTATGCATTAATGATAGCGTTGCGTCAGAAATACCAGTAAACTCACCGGTAAGACACATTGTGTCAACAATTATGCAGAAAACAGCCAGACAATAGAATTGGGGCCCATGAGTAGGCCCAACGTCAAAAATACATTAAAACCCAAGAATGTATACAATGGTTAACATATAGACTTTCCGGAAGCTAGAATATGCACTAAAAAGCACCAAAAATGCATTTTAAATGCAGAATTCTGCACAAATCAGCTATAATCAGCTTTTTAACACGTAAATATCATGCAGAATTCCTGATTTGTTGTCTAGAATACTTTCCAAAGTGTCGGGAATTAAAAGTGTCACAAAAGGGTACTTAAAGAACACTAAACGGAATAACTTGACACTTTAACGAAACGGTATCTAACCGAACAACCGGACATTACCCGAAACACCAAAATATTGCTAGAAACATTGTTTTATTATTTCTAAGCTAGTTATGATCCCCGAACACCCTAACACACTATATAATGCATCCTACACATAAACACTAGACTTTACATTTAACTTCCAACTAATTAACCTACTTATCATTTAAACTTACATTTAACCCCCCTCCCCCTTGGTATTTACGGTCACAAGGACCCCACCACCTAAGATTTCCCTAAATCTTACATAATCTCTTTGGATCTTGCTTAGATTATGAGAAGATTGTGTTTGTACTTCTAAGAACATACTAACCAATGGACAATAGAAATTAGTGGATTATAAATAAACCTAAACACTTCATCTTCATCACAACACCTCCACTCCTTCTCCCTCTCCCCACTTTGGCCAAGAGCTCCCCCACACACCACCATTGTTTTCATTTCAAGTTCATGCAATTCAAGAACATTCAAGGGTGTTAGAAGGTGATTAAAGAAGCTTGAAACTCTTGAAGGACCTCCATCAATTGCTTTTATCCACTCCATTTCATCTTGTGTTCTTCCCTAGCTTAGAGCTAGTAGTAAGATCCTTGTAACCCTTGTTTACTTCTATTTTAGTTGGTTAGAAGATGTAACATGTTGTAAATCACAAGAACACTAAAAGACATAAACATGAATCATGAACATAAAGTTTGAAATATGATGAAATCATGATGAAACTATGTTGTTTCGTGTATGAATGATATTTGATTGTTGTTTTCTTGAAGAGTATGATGTTGATCATCATAAGGAGCTTACTAGATTATGATTAAACACATGATCTAGCAAGTGAGAGGGTGATTATGTGATGAAATAAGATGATCATCCTCATATGTAAACGTGAACTTGAAAATAAAATGATTTCTTGAAAAATGATAATCAAGTGAGTTGTTAAACTTATAGATCTAAGACTTATGAATGGTTTTCCCAAAAGAACCAAGTTTAAAATGTGATTTTTAGAAGATCTTGGTTTTTACTTAAACTTACACTATTTTTAGTGATAAAATAAGAGAAACAAGAAGATCCATAAAGAAATGTTTTTGTAAAAAAATGTTTACAAGTTGTAAACACCTAAAATTTTCAATAATGAAGTTTATTAAGAAATAAACACACTTTTAAGGATAACTCAACCTACTAAATGGCATGGTAGTTACTACAAGTTTTTACAAAACTTCAAGTTCATGACGTAGTGTAATAATTTACTTGATTTTGACACTTGGTAAGTGTTGAATGAGTTGATAATTGTTTGTGATGATTTTAAAAGAAAATAAACACATGTTTTGAAAACATGGGAAACCTCCATTTTTAGGGGAAACCATGTCAAAATTTCTATAGAATTTTGACACTTAGAAAAATATAAGTTTTGGTGAAACTTATTCCCTAAAAATGTTTCTAAAAATATTTACCAAGGTTTCGCTAATTATCGTGCAAACTTCAAGTTAAGAAATGATGATTTCTTCAAAATAAAAATTGATACTAAGTATGTATATTTTTGAGAAAAATATATATATTTATTGGTCACCAAATTTTGTGCTAAGTGTATGTAATATGTATTGTATGCAATAGTGTATTAGGACTTGAAAATACACTAAATACTCCTAAGGAGTGAAGATACAAAAATACACATACAACATGCATAGACAAATACAAGGAAATATATTTATGAAAATATATTTCTTAAAAGATTATGTAACTTGGACAAGTTATGAACTTAAAATGAAGTTTTGGACAAAAAAATACATAACTCGGGTGAAAAATACAAGATACTTATATTTATTTTTGAGAAAATAATATAAGTAAGATACTTAGTTAAAAATATAAAGTATTTTTAACAACCAAGAACACATATATAGAAGATGGTGACTTGTACTTGTGCGATACAAGTCTAGTGACTAACATTAATAAAACACGTATAGGTCACGACGCTATATAAGCAAACCCGGTGAAGTTTACGGCGCAAGAAACGCAAAGTTGTGAGTTCATGTCCCCACTTTTAATCTTTTACATGCTTTTTAAACTTGGGGAAAATACATGTATTATGGTATGCTGGATAAAAAACTAAGGAATGATACTCTTGGATGATGTTTATGTTTATCTTTGAATAAAGTTGTAAACTTTTTAAAACAATTATTGGTCGTGTAATATAAACACTTATCTCAACCATCTTTTGAATGTAATGGTATTTGAAGTTATTTTATGAGCATGTAGTATGTTTACCATTCGTATGCAATGAGAACCTTTCATGATCACACCTCGTGCTTCCGCCTTAGAAAGGGGTGTGACAAAGATCTCGCTCTCTACGAGTCTTTGGTTGAGGCATTATGCGCTCCACCACGCCGTAGACAAGGCGGATTATCGAGGCTGTATGTGCTCCATCTACAAGAACATTTTACAAAATTACTCTACAAGATCAAAATTACTCTACAGTATCAGTTTGTAGAGTAATTTTGATAATTACCCTACAAGCAGATAATTACAAAAAAGCCACCGTGTGCTTTTTGCTTTTTCATGCTATTCGTACGTTTAGTACGTTAACTTTATTTGCACAGGAACTTTCCCCTATATATAATACAAGGTTACAGTCCTGAAAAATTATGTTTTTTGTGAAAACATATGCATTGCATAATTGAATAAACCCGTGTATAATACTAAATTACTAATAGAATAAAATATGATGTAATTAGTTAACATATACACTTGTTTGGATGTGTATTTAAAAAAACATTGGGGTGACAGTTATAAACTTTGTTAAGTTAATTTTTAAAACATTTTCTTTTTCAACTGGGTAATAACTTTGTTTTTTTAATACCACAAAAAGATATCATCCTTATTCTTTGTTTTTTAATATTTTAACCAATATAATTAATTTCATATTAAATTAATCCGGTTAATGATATAATAATATCCTTAATTAAGAAAATAAGTATCCATTATTAAGTAGGAGAGAGATGCAGGAAAACCAAAAACCAATTGACTCTAATAGATGACACGTATCTCCCCCAAAGAGTTTTATTTATTACATAGTATAGATTAAAATTGGGAGAAGGGATTTGGTGATGACATGTGACATTATATGTAATCATCATAATAGGGATTATCAGAAGGTTTTTTATTTAAATTAGTGACATATTGATTATTGAATGCAAAAGAATTTCTTGTGTTTCATACGGTTTTTAATGGGTTGAGTTATAATACAAATGGGAATAAAAATAAGAAGTGTAAGAAGCATTTCTGGCTGTTAGATCACATCCTATACCTGTTATGAAAAACGCAGTGGCATAAGGGAAATTAGGGAGGACGAGAAGGGTAGGATCGTCACCGGAACAATCTTCTTTTTCACTTTTCACTATTCTATTCTCTCGTTTGATACAAACCGCTGGACAAAACACCATGGATTCTTCACCAATTCACCCTCAATCTTCAACGATTCAACACCATTCTTCATTGATTCAAAAACCTTCTTCACCGATTAACCCTTAGCGTTTACCAATTAATCCATCAAGGGACTTGCTAAGTAACGATCTGAACCAGAATCTTCAAATACAACACTTCAGATTTCTGAAGTGGAAGAACAAAAATCCAACTCGAAAAAGAACAAAAAAGTTAAACGAGTTCAAAATAAACAAGATGCTACTTCTAAATTTGGTACATTGTTTAAACTTGGGGGTAAAAGTGAAAGTGCACAAATTTTAACGTTATTTTACTAATTTCGTGAAAATAACGTTAAATGAGGAGGATGGTTAATCATGCATCTTGTTGTGGCGTTGACAGACGAAAGACAAGGGAGTACATGCACTAATCGACCTGTCTTAAATGCTTTGTCTTAAATGTTGAGTGTTATGTCCCTTATGTCTAAGGCTTAATGCAAAACTACTATCGACCTGGGGTCTCATTGGAAGTAGTCTCTCTATTCCTACGGGGTAGAGGTAAGACTGTGTACATTTTACCCTCCTCAGACACTTCCTTAGCCTGGCTACCGATGAGATTTACTGAGTATGATGATGATAAAGATATTTTGAAAAGTCAAAACCAGTAACATAAAAGTCAACATACTTGAAAAAACTTTGCTCGATACCTACAAATTTGCAAGGAAGAGTTGCTTGACATAGGCGCACACACTAGAATGTGTATTGGCCATGTGTTGTTTGCCAACTTGTTAGACCATCAATAATGGGCATTATAGGGGCGTACTAGTACAAAAATGAACAAAGGATGCTATGGGTGTTTTCAAAAGATGCGATTGGTAAGTTGCAACCGCATCTTTTGATTCATCTAACAAAGTCATGTATTCATTTAAAAAAACATCGCCCAAAAGATGCGGTTCTAATGTAACCGCATCTTTTGCATCTTTCAATTTCGCAAAAGATGCGGTTCTAATGTAATCTCATTTTTAGCATCTTTCAATTTCGTCCATAAGATGCGGTTCTATTGTAACCATATTTTTTACATTCTAATGAATGAATCTACATCCACTGACTCATCAAAATTAATTCAATCTATAAAGTCTGCATGACAACTTGACTTTTATATACATAAACTCGAACTACCATTTTAACTTTAATATAAACTATTTATAATATATACAAATCGAGTGACATATATCTTAAATATTTATTTTTAAAAAATAAGATATTGATAATATTTTGGCTACACACATAGTCAAAGGAATAGGAGAAAGAATTCAAAATTTTGAAAATCATCGTCTTCTTCCATCATCTTCTTCCTTTAATATCTGAAACAAACATTTCATATTTTTCATTTTCCTTTAATACTTGAAGAAACGAAGGCCTCGTCAAATTTTTATCATCTTCTTCGTTTTATCTTATGTATACATTAAACTAAAGGTATTATTTCATTTATTGAAATTTTATTTTAGTTTTATTGAATATTATTGAATATATTTTGTTATATTTAGGTGAAGGTCGAATTTTACAATTTTTTTAGACATCTCATTCAATCATCAAGCAAAGGTATGAAATTTTAACTTTATGTGGTTATTTTTTATGTGTATATATATTTGTGTGAATACCTTCGGTGGGTCGTAAGTCGTGTTGCACGTTAGGTCAAACGACTCATCTATAGAGCAACAGGAGCCTACACCGATACCAAACAATGTTGCCAGGAAACCAAACACTAGCTACATGTGAAATAAAAGGAAAAATCATCTCATCACTTGCAGTTATCTTAAAACAAAATGCAAAATAATCAGGTTTGGGAAAGATAAACAAAGGCAAGACATGAAAAACTAAAATTTTTTCCATTTAGATACTGCTAGGCGTAAGTCACGTCACACACACACACATACATATATAGGTACAACACTAAGGTAGTGTTTGGTATGCAGGAATGAGAGGTGGAATAGAATAGATGATTACGAGGTAATGAAGAAAAGGGTGTTTGGTTGGTCAATGTAATGGAATCATCCATTCCAAAAGGCATTCCATTCCCTCAAAATCATTCCTTCCACCCCCCATATTTTTTTTCCATTCCTTCCCCTCTTGCACCATTCATCAACACCACAACCCACCACCTTCGCCACAACCCACCACCACCACAACCCATCGCCGCCACCCGCCACCCCCCGACAGCCACCGTCGCCGCCGCCGCCGCCGCCACCCACCACCACCTCTGCTGCCACCCACCACCAACGGCCACCTTGCCGCCACAAACAGACCCCATACCAAACAGACCCTAACTATATTGGACCATTTACTAAGTAATTAAGTTTTAACATGGCCGATGGCCGATGTTGTTAATAAAGAACCACGCAGCTAATGTGAATATCATGACTGGAAATTTTGAACCATTAGAGATTGGTCGACAACCATCTGCTGTTTTTGCATCACCGGTGTATCCTGGCCAACATGTACAGTTGTAGCTCCCTGCTGTATTAATGCAACGCCCAAAACAACGGAGGTTGCTTTTATCATCACACTCGTTGACGTCTAGGAAAGAAAAAATGTTCAAAAATTAAAACAAACTTTTTTACAAGTCAACTAAATAGAATAATGCATGTGTGCATTATATATATAGCAAACGAATATACAATGCTCGTTGTAGGTAGACTAGCTAATATATCTCATTTGCAAAATAATAAAATATTTAGTGATAACAGCTAATTAACAAGAGGTATAGACATTAGACCTGGCAAACGGGTCGGGTCGGATCGGGTCAAAACGGGTCAATTATAAAAATGGGTTGTTTTGGTTCAAGTCGAAACAGGTCAGCCCAACTCGTCACATCTTTAGTACCCGCTTGGAAAGATCAGCCCAACTCGTCACATCTTTAGTAGACGGCGGCGGCTTGATCAGGCCCGACTGAATCGGGTTCTGACCCATCGTATCATCTAAACAAAGAACTGATCTACTAACAAGAGCCGAGGCCTGAACCCCGTCACCATCGTCTGCAACCGGGAGTGAAGCAATGGACCCGCGTCTGGATTCTGCACCACCCTCCTGGTGCAAGTAAATCCGCTGCAACCCGCCCGCTTTCTTCCCGTCTTCGGTTTTTGTATACGCCAACTGCCACCCACCACCAATCCCTATCACACTATTCGACTCGCTAGGCTGATCTGCGTTTAACATACTCCTAGAAACCGGAGCAATCATGTCTTTATCTACACTAGTTGAATTAAGCGATAGCAACGGGCTTTTTACATTATCATTAGTTTCGTCCACGGATAAGTTCCCATTTTCGTGATTACTCTCTACATCCCAGTTATCGGGTTTATGCTGATCGCCATGAAACATGCTTCCGAAATTTGGGAAGATCATGCTTCCGGTTTCCTTCTGTTTCTCGTGAACACTTCTGAATAGAGTCACCATTGGATCCATCATTTGTGCATAGATGGAACATACTGAAGTGAATCTACAAAACAAGGGTTTACAATGTTCAATTATCTTTTGGATATTTTTTATTATGGATTTACTTTTGGATCATCTTTTAATATGTAATCATGATTTTTTGGATTAACTTTTGAGTTGACGTTGTAATTTATGAAATTATAGAGTTAGGTAGTCAATCCAGTTGAACCACTCGGTCCGGTTGAACCACTCGGTACAACCTGGTTCAACCGGTTGAACCATTTTTTAGCCTCTTCCGGATTGATTTAAAAACTGGTTTTTAAAACATTGGGCTTTATAAGGGCATGAAGAGGGAGGGACATCTATATATAATATAATGCCCAATGAGGAAAACAAAACTGGAAAGTAATGATGGAATTAGGGCATTAAAAGGCGTTAACCATTACACAATTTTTTAAAAGACCGTTATGATATTGATGTGACGGAAAATGCCCGTTAGGAGGTATTAACTATTACTTATGCCTTAAAGGGATTTATCACCCCTCTATTTACGATACCTTAAAGAGATTTATCATCCCTCTATTTATGATATACGGAGTATTTTGTTTAATTAATAATTCTTTTGTTTTAGTTCTAATCTAAAAAATAAAGAATGAATTAATATTTAAATCCCGAAACCTACGGTTGACGATAAAGAATGAGTAAATATTTAAATTCTGAAACCTACTATTGACGATATCAACAACCCATGGATAGTGGAGAGGGTTGGTAGGAAACGTTTAAAGCTCATTAGATTAGATGCATAATAATAATTTTCAAGATGAAAAAGATCTTTCAATTCTGTTGAGATTCTGCAAAGCCAAAAAGGTGAGTATTGTTCATATTCCCACATGTAAATTTAATACTTATTCTCATAACCCCATGAAAATGAATCCTCTTTTATCAAAATTTTGATTTCCGTTTTGTAGTGGAGAGATGGATCGGATTTCACAACTTCCTGAACCTATTGTTCACCACATACTCTCGCTTTCGGGTTCTCGAGAGCTTGTTCGAATGAGTGTAGCGTCTAAGACCTGGTTTCAACTAACCGCTTCTTTCCCAAGTTTAGATTTCCGCATGGATGAACTTACCAAAGGCTTACATGTAGATTTCACTATCTATAACTTTACCAAAGGCTTACATGTATCTCGACAAACTTTTTTCAAGTATGTTGATTATACCACCTCTAGAATGTGCCAACAAAATGTCACTGCACACAAGCTCACGATCGTTACAAATATCCGAGAGCCTGCAGAACTAGATACTGTTAACAGATGTCTTGAGTTACTTCTTAAGAAAGGCGTGACGAAATTGGAGATTAACTTGTCAGAATTTGCACAAATCTTTTTAAGAAAAACCCCTTCTTTTGCTCCTAAGCCTAAGCCTATGCCAACGTACGTTTTGCCTAACATACTCTTATCTGTTTCTGTGTTAGAATCTTTGATCATAAGTGGTTGTGAGTTACCTTCTTCCTTCATGGTTGATGCTCTCAAGTTTAAGTCTTTGATTCGGTTACAACTCGAATACGTTCATATAGATGATGAAATGATCAACTATCTCACCACTAGTTGCCCTCTTCTAAAAGAATTTAGCCTTTCAAGTTGTCATGGTTTTAAAAGATTTTGTGTTAATGGACATCAAAATCTTGAACTACTTGATATTGACTGTGATAGTCAAGTTGAGATGATTGATATTGAAACTCCAAATCTACTTGGTCTTAAGGTAAGAGATACGGCTGGAAGAGGGCCACCAGGAATGAAGGTGGCTTTGTGCAAAAATCTAACATCAGTGACTTACATTGGGTATCCCTTACCAAACTCGAATGATTTTGCTGACTTCTTATCCAAATTCTCGTGTGCTGAAAGTCTTGTTTTGTTTATTAACAAGAAATACCGATGCAATACCTTGAAGTTGTCAAGTCA
>NC_035439.2:90168601-90303601 GCF_002127325.2 Helianthus annuus | reverse complement strand
GTTCTCAAAAACTTACACTACTAGAGAATCAGGTTTTTGTGTAGTGTTTTTTGTCTGTTTTCGTTTTCTTCTTTCCTTGTACTCGGTTTTCGAGTCCCGCATTGATTTTGTTAAAATATGTTCGCTTTCTTGTTGGCCAAAAAGAAAACTATAGAATCGTGTTTTTGTGACCATATTTTCGGTCACAAAATTATGGCTATTGCTCTTTTGCCACAAAAACTCGATAGGAAAACCATACGTAGCAATTGTGTCACACCCTTACCGTGTGTGGAAATCATGATGGTGACTTGATGTTAGGGAGAGACCAAGGCAATAAAATAAAAAGTACCCTTAAATTGAAATATTTAAAAGTACATTGTTTTTCAAACTCAATCAAACTAAAAGAAACAACAACCAGTACAAAATAAAGGCAACTAATAGGACGGTTTTTTAATCAAATAAGTCGCTCAAGAAACCTCTTAAAAATACCGTAGAGTTCTTGATAAATGATCGTCTTTTATTAATTAATACCAAAAACTACGGTTTCATGTCTTAAAAGCAGTTCATTTGGTTTCGTCTTTTATGCAAATACTAGTGCTAATACCCGCGAACATCGCGGTTTTGACAAATGATATGTTTTTTATTGTTTGACAAAAAAAATTTACATTTATATTGATCATAAAGAAATTTTGGAAGTATTATGGAAATCTGAGGTTGACGACAAAAATACAACAAACCAACTTACTATAGATATAAAATAACCGAAAAGATCAGTAAATAAAGGAAATATGTTTTATAGTTTGAAATATAAATTGAAAGCCTATTACTCTAATACTTCTACTTGCTAGAGCTTCGTAACCAATAACCTCGAATTCGTTTTTGACCAATTCAAACATAAAGGGTAGATTACAAATTGGCCCCTATGATGCTGCTAAAATAATCGGGCTAGCTGACTTTTAGCTTCTTGCATTTGTGTTCTGCAAATGACTTTTATAACGATATGTATCTTAATGCCACCAGCTATATAGCAACAAATCCAATTAGAACCCTTGATTAGTAAATCTTTAGTTCTATACAAATCACCACGCTTCATGGCAACTTTGAGAAATGTGTCATGCATGCCATAAAGGTTGGTAAATAACGCCACATCAAGAGCTTTTTAGAGAGTGTCACAACCCAAGCATGAGGGTCTCTTAAGTTTCTACTAACTGGAGGAATTTCCTAAATATTCAGAATTATAGGAGAATTAGTATGATAAGAATACTAAAATCAATAAATTTTAGTATAAACAATAAGGGTATCAGCTTGAAAAACATTACGAAAAAATAAACAAAATATTATTAAACAAACTTTGAGTGATAACCGAAGCTTTTATATCTACATACATCAAGTAAATAACACACAAATACATAAGTTCAGTTTCCATAACGTCATACATCATGACGTCGACATTTCCATACTATGAATCCATGCAAGTAGCATTACAAATTGAGCTCAATTACGGATCCATAAATATTAGAACACTTTGTGATTGTTCATTTATGCAAATATCATGACTAAACAATCTGTAATAAAACTTTGAAATGAAAGAAACGTTCCATTACTTTTTCTAATAAACAACTTAGGATACTGTAAGCATTTGAATACATGTGTAACGACTTACAACCTATCAGACACGATTCACGATTGACCCGTTTCATTTCCAATCGATGTGCACTCAACTTGTGGTGTTAGATTGTTTGCATTTTGGTTTTAAATAAGATTAAATAATATATATATTGCAAGAAAATGATTTGGTTTTAAATAAGATTAAATAATATATATATATATATATATATATTCCAAGAAAATGAAGGATATAGGAAAATAAAAGGTTCAATACAACATAATTCTAAAATCATGTATATATTTAAAATAAGTTTGAATTAAAAACAAAAAAAATGAATTACGATTAGAAAAATAATAAATATTTAAAGCAAACCAAGTGAAATTCCAAAATCATGTGAATTTCTATATCTTCGCGGGGCAGAATAAACCATACGTTCTCAAATTATAAAACATAGTTAACATAAATTATAAACTTAAAATATTAGTTTGTATACAAAGTTGAAAAAACAAAGGGTAAGTGGGTAACTACATATTAAGACCTATATAAATTAGCAAACCTTTTGTGCATAAGGACTTATAAGTTGTGCTTTGGGTGTTTTCCAAAAAAAAACTTGATTTTTTTGTTTTAACCCAAAGGTTTGTACATTTTTTAATTTTAACCCTACATAATTTGTTTTTTTAACTTTAACCCAAAACTTTTCATTATTTGCAATTTAACTTCACAACTTTTATCACTTATACTTTTCATCTTTTGCAAATTTTCGTTTTACGTATAGTTCTAAAATTTTCGAGTTAATACGACGCAACGTACATGTGTGGTTCAACGTTTTTACCTCTATTTTTCCATGTTTGACAGGTTCGTCGCAATACCCATATTATAGGTCGAGTCAGTGTTGGTTGTCGATGACGGTTGTGTGACATTAGTACTATTTGACACCGTTTTACGCCCCGTCGCAACGCGGGGTGTGCTTTGGGGATTTTTCTAAGAAAAAATTGTTATGCATATGGTTGTCGTAACTTTGGCTTTGGGAGTTTTCCAAAAAAAATTGATTTTTTTTTACTTTTCACCCTAAAGTATTTCATAAATTACTTTTAACCCAAAACTATTTGTTTTTTACTTTTAACCCAAAACTTTTTATCTTTTACAATCTATCCTCATAATTTTTTTTTACTTTCAACTTTGGTCCTTTATAGTTTTCATTTTCCGCAAATTTTGCGCTCTATGCTTGGTTCTAAATTTTGTGACTTAACACATCACAGCGTGCGTCTTTGGCTTAACGTTTTTACGTTTCGTTCTAAATTTTGCGAGTTAACACGACGCAACGTGCGTGTGTGGGTGAACGTTTTTACATCGTCTATTTTTACCCCGTTTGACAGGGTTAACATAACGTGTGGGTCGTAGATCGACTTAGTTATAAATAAAGAATCCCCGCCGCATTGCGGCGGGTCGTAATCCTAGTTTACATTAAACAACGAAAAAGTTAAATGTGATATTTAATAAACATCGAAAGAGTAATTACATATTACATTGAACAATGAAAGTTATATGTATCAACCAACAAATTACTACGAATAAAATGATGACATGGAGTGCAAACTCTGCTATAGGTTTTACTTCCTTAGCTCTTTGGTCAATAACAATATATTCTCCAATTTGGAAATCCTTTGATAGCGTATTCCTGTAGAAATGAATCAAAGATGCATGAATTGCCACTGTGTTGAAGCAACGGAGTTTCTTGCTAGTAATAAGAGCCAATCATAAAACTTTAATAATGTCCAAACACGAGCAAGAACTACCTCAACATTTGAATAGTAAAGTAACTGTATTTTTTAATAACAAAATTGCAGTTAGGAATAAATTAGCAAAGCAAAGGCCATTGTTGAGAAGTTTTACCTGGGTTCCATGAAAAAATCATGAAAGTTCAAAAAAGTGAGGAACACCTAATTAGTTTCACATGTGATAACACCATAGCGAAACCATCTCCATACACAAAGCTCACATCCAACGACGACAACAACACTGTGGTGAACATGGTGAATGAAGATGAGAGTCCGAGCAACTTCTACTTCCAAGACATCATTATGGTTATCCGATAAAACAAAAACAACCAACAAATATCGTCATGCAATTGTAAGACCACTAAAAATGCATTTGTGTTAAATCATAATAAAAAAACATATTACAAATTCATAATAAATGCAGATAAAATTAAGTTATATATAAAAACTAAAAATATGTGACTGTCCATAATAACCTAAATCATAAATTAAGTTATATATTAAAAAAACTAAGAAAATACTACACACATCTAATTCAAAACATCCATATACATGAAAGTTCTGGTTAATGAAGTTTTGAGCCAATGTTCCCCTGAGCAGAACTGAAACTCAAAGTCATCTCTTTTTTAATTAGAATACAATATTAATGTCTGTCAACAAAAATTATTATGCAAATTTAGCAAAAATAAAGATTACCCTAGGTGTCTAAAAATCATTTATTAAAGAAAATATCTTCTCAAATACACCTCGAACACGCTTAAGAAGATAAGGAATTCCTCGCTCGGCTTCAGTTATGGTGAGAGGGTAAAGAAACAGAGCAAGGCATGCCATTGCAATTATGCTAAAGGGTCCATATAAGTAGGGGCTTCAAAAATAAACAATTCCCAAGCCTTTGTATTACAAATTAAGACTTCAACAAATATGCATATTCAGCGGACCACATGTTATGTTACATAATTCAGTAAATTAAAAGAAAAACTTGTAGCTAAAGATAGAAAGAAAAAAGCTCACCTTTTCCTGCAATAGCCTCAAGCAGGGGCGGTTCTTAGTTAGGCTCTGGCAGGGCCACGGTTCGGGCAAGTTTTTCGGCCGTAGTGCTAATTTTCCACATTTCAATCGAATTTTTTTTATATATACCATGTTTGGCCCGGGCTTGCCCGGGCTTTTTTAGTGCCCGTGTCTTTCGGCCCTGGCACGTTCAACGGGCAAGATCCGCCATTGGCCTCAAGCAACTCGAGGACAGCAAGGGATCCAGCAAGATCATTAGCCCAAATATCATAAATACCTATCATTAGCAATGACCGAAAATTCTCCAACATATTTCACATCTGCAATAGAAATATATATACCTATTAGCATCAGCAGCACATCCTGGAGATAATTCCGAGCAATCAGTGCCACTGTAATAACCATAACATTCACAAATAGGTTGACCGTCAGATATCGAACCGTCAAGGAATGGTCTAACGTGGCCGAAGCATGAGATTGCTGCAACCGCCTCCGCCTCTGCGACTGCTTTCTCGCCCCATGTCAATGACGACCGGCAACTAATCTCCTGATTATACTAAATAATATATTGATTGCTACTGAAATTAAGAAACAAATTCCATAACAATATTTCTTCATTTTGTTGATAGGTCACTTAGATTTTTGCAGACAGTATGAAACGTTGTCATTACATATATATCGCATAGATGAAAGTAGGGTGATAATCCCATCCCATGTAAGCCATGATAACCAATAAGCCGTATCATAAAGCCCCATCATCGCCATCACCTATAAAGAAAACAATACAGAATTATGAGAAATTAGTTCAAATATGCAAACAAAATTAACATTAATATTTAAATATAAAAGCATAAAACCATGCATGAAACATGCCGTACCTTCACCAAGTCAACTCTCTATGACACATTTATTTCCTTATTCCTTCCCACATATCCTGTGAAGCTCCCAAGTAGCAGCCTGGATTCTAAGAACAAAACTTACATAGTAATGAATAACTTAAAAAACAATAAAATAAAAACCGAGTAGGCTTTCTAAACAAATTACACATTAAATAACTAAAATAATGCACCTTTCCAAAGCCTAAAAAAATTCTGGATACCGCAGTATATCAGCCACTAATTCATTAGGATTCATGTCCACTATAACATGAACTGTGTTAATCTGTCCTTTCCAGTTTTCCTTCAATTAGGCAAACCCTAGTGACCAAACAAAACAAATAAAATTGTTAAGACTGATTAAAAATAGAAAATGGAGACTTAAAGTTACCACCAAAAGCGTACAATCAATGCCAAGCTTATCTTCAAGGACTTAGAAAAGAAAAGCATGGGGCTGACGCAATCGAATGATTTATTTGACCCACCATCTAAATACCTAGTTTATACACATTGTAGACTTATTCCCATGCCTGTTTGGCATACCTTAACTCCACAATTAAAAGTTTATAAAAATCAAAGAATATAACTATCTTATGTTAGCAAATGAACAACATGAAGTGTTGGACTGTAAAGACAAACTAATATACCCAAGTTGTGATATGGATCTTTTCACAAATTCCCCTTCTTTGACTCAGTCTTGCTCTTATCATTGTAATCTTCTCTTCAACCTGAAATTGAGTAATATATGGGTAGTTACAACCACCAAAATCCACCTATAAGACTTAGTTTAAACAATTATTATAAGAAAACTTAAAATCTGTACCTGTGATTCGAAACCTTCAACCTTGCAACCTAGTCTGATCAAAATGAACACAAAACAAAACAGAATGAATTAGATCTTAATACCTAAAAAAACGTTATCGATGACATAAGGCCACGAAACAACGAACGTTAAAATAAAAAAAATTATAGGTAATTAACGTATGCAAACATGTTGATTGAAGACGAATGAAGGATCGAATGTATGTGGCAGATGGATGGGATGAGAGAAAGGGGTTTATGGAGAAAATAAACTATTGAAAGGAACAATTTGCATACCAATCAAGAGAGATCAGAATCATATGTATGAGATAATATACAAAATCAACTATTGAAAGAAACCACAATACAGAAAATTAGTGTCAATTAAATGAATCAAAGAAAATTAACCTTTAGATTGAAGAAGAAGGCTGGGTCGATCAAAATCGGAAGATTGAAATCTGCTAACAACCTTCATCTTCCTCAAAAAGATCGTTAGGGATTGTTTTTGGATGATCGAAAGCTGGTTCTATGGGGAGAAAGTAGACTGTTGTGAGTTGGAAGCGTATAGAAGAAGATGAAACCCTAATCGGAGTTGCCGTATTGGAGAAGATGAAAATGGGAAACAAAAGGACGTGTTCTTTGTTTATATATGGAACGAAAAAAAAGGACCCGAATTGCTAATATGGATCCCGTGTCGGGTCATCTCAAGGAATATGAGGAGATGTCCATTTTGACGGGAAAATGAGCTATGGAGGCCCTAGTAGGTGGACATGTGTCCCCTAATTAAGGCTTTTATTAGGTTGTATAGATTGGTAATAAGACGGTTCAAATCGGTCAAAAAAGACCGTTCAAGAATTTAATAATTCACCAATTTACTTTATTTACCATCAATTTAATTGAACGATTTATTTTGTTTTATCATTAAATTAATTCACCAATTTATTTTATTTTACCATCAATTTAATTCACCAATAATTGTTTAGATTCAATTTCATTTTAATTAGAATCCTATAAACACATAAAACAAATAAAAACAACATAACAAAATGAACCATATAAATTAACATAGTTAAAATAGCCGAATCATCTATTTTGACCTATTGTTTGAAGCATTCATTTTAACATAGTAAAAAAAAAATCCAAGCATATTCAGTTTAACACAAACAGAAACAAGCATCTAAAAACCTCCCTAGAGTTACTTCAACATCCTTTATCATCCAAGATAATCACAAGCCCCCTCGACCACCGGCTAGCTAGAATTCCTTTGACACTGGTCAAAACGTAGAAAATTGGCTATTAGCAACCATTAAAGATTAAAATAAACCAGGAACTCATGGAATCATGAGGACACAAAAATGCCAACCCAGAAATATAACATAAGTTATACCAACTAGAGTCAACATCAACACAAAGCCCTTTAGTGCTCCTAGGAACCCCTAATAATATAAGTTATCTCTTTGTCAAATGCTTTTAGGCGCACCTAGGCCTTGTTGTCAAAACGGATGAATGGGTCAAAGTATATTAACCATCAGTGAATAAAAAGACTATTCCGAGGCTCACTAAAGTGTTCTAAACAAATATTTATAAAAAAAAAAAAATAAGAAAAAAGGTACTTAAAAAAGAGTAGCATACTAATATACTTACCTTTATTCATCCTCCTTGCCATAACGAAAAGATGATATGAACACCTTTAAAGTACACTCTACAAATTCATTAATTTCACTTTGACGAACCATTCTGGCTTTATTTACTAGCAAAAACATAAAGATAGATAAAAGTTAGATTACAGGTTAATATACATTGTAGTTAGACGTATATAAGTTTGAGTGTATAAATATACTTACTATGTGTTCTTTGTTGCAAATCACAAAATCATACATAGCCATCATAACACAATAACCGCACTCCCATCCGTTAGGTTGTAGACGATGCTAAATAAGTAATTGAATTAACAAGTAATTAATTAAACTTTTTTTAAATATCCACATTGTATTCATCTAATAAACTTTAAATTTAAAATTTTCGTTTTCATAAAAATAAAAAATAGTATTTGACTCGTAAGTACATTTTAGACCTTTAACTTAAATTGTTAAATTTCGTTTTTTATAGATATAGAAAATAATATTTTTATAAAATTTCAAGAACCGTTTTTATAAAAAAATAGGATGTTAAGAGTTTATATCTTTATTAACTTTATATCATACTAAGTTCAGATTTTTAGTTCATAACTAATTTTATCTATATGAATCTACTTTTAACTTATAATCCCTAAAAATATGCAACACAATCTACTATGTATCTAGTCAAGTTGGTAAAGAATTCTTTTAAAACTGACTAATATTATCTATAACAATATACTTGAACTTATAATTCCTAAAAATCTGCAACACAATTTAGTATTTATCTAGTAAAGGTTGTAAATTTCTAGAGTATTTTATTTATATTACTTCCTACAAAAATTTTTATAAAAGAATTGTTTTTTTATAAAAACAAAATGTTTTGTTTACAAATAAAGTAAAAAAAAACTGTTTTACACATGTAAAGTTTTATTTTTTAATATAAAATAATAATCAAATGATAAAAAAATAAAAGATAAGTTGTTATAGTTGTAAAGTAAGATTATTTTGTTGGTTAAATGATAAAGTTTATAATTTTATTCTTTAAAGTTCATAACTTTTTTTTAAATATCCACATGGTACTCATACAATGAACTTTATGTTTAAAATTTTTGTTTTTATAAAAATACAAAATAGTAGTTTACTCGTAAGTACATTTTACACCTTTAACTTTAATTGTTGAATTTCGTTCTTATATATATATATATATATATATATATATATATATAAAGTTTATATTTTTATAAAATTTTATAAACAGATTTTATAAAAAAATAGGATGTTAAGAGTTTATATCTTTATTAACTTTATATCATAGTAAGTTCAATTTTTTAGTTTAGCTTTAAAGTTTATTACTTTATTATTTTTTAATTAAGAAATACAAATTATTAGATTAATATCCAAGAATAACTGCAATATTTTATAATTTCAGCTTAACTATATTTAACTGTAATATCTATTTATTGCAACTTTAGGATGTTAACTTATATAAGTTCACTTGACTTGTAAATTTAGGATACTAACTTTATTTCGAACTTTATTAATATGGTCAATAACTGCATTATATTAACACCAAAAATAAAGTTCAAATATAAAATAAACTTTATTCATACGTCTAGATCAAACATAATATCTGAAAAATGAAAAAAAAAACATAAAAACACTTGATAGATTTCATATTAGACTACATGAAATCTGTTCCGCTTTTAAATTGACACTCGAGGTATTTTTAATCACGTTTTCTGGTTTGTGCTTGAATTGGCAGTATCTTTTAATTTCTCTTCTTTCTCATTCTCCTCAGAATCATCTAAATTAATAACCTGATTTCATTTTCATTCAAAGAGTCTCTTGGATCTCTTCATTTGAGTCTCAAACTACTAATCCTTAAAAAGGACAAAAATTGAATACAAAAGTTAAAAAAAGATTAAATAAACTTTAAAATTACCTCTTCACTAAATTTACGTTGAAGATTAGACTTGTATGGACTAAACATTGCACCCTAAGAAATAATATCTAACACTTTTATCACCATCATCCTGCAATAAAACACACATATAATAACATAACGAACATGTTAATATGAAAGATATATGCAAAAATAATACTTAAAAACCAGCAAAATCAATACCTTAGAAGCTTGTTCGACAACTGAGTTGTTTAAATTGGCATGTTCATATGCAACTGAATCTGAAAAATCAAATAAGTTAACATTCACATAAAAGTAAATAAAAGAAAACAATTATTCACTGCTGCGATATAACAGAACTGACCTTAAAATTTTCAATCTCGCATGCTTGGTTTTTCGCAACAATTGAATTCAGAACTGGATCAAATTTTTAACTTTGTTTAGCAATAGATATAGGGGTGTCCTGCTATGTATTTATAGCAGTATCCATAGAAGTGTATTAGGGTTTATTTTAGATTTGCCACCCCTTTATTTAGGATGTTTGTTGTGGTTTGTTATAAGTTTTTATAAGATATATTTAAGTATAGATATTAGGCAGTTTTAATAAAATAAAATGTGGCACATAATATCTTCATTTTATGTTACGGTACTTTTAAGCATTTTTGTTTTTGTTTGCATAGATGGAGCCCATCTTTGTAGATTAGGCGCATTAGATCACAAGTATTAATTACTTGTACATTAAAGCATTATCAACTTGTACCTTTTAATCCGTGCGTCGATATTGAACAAGACAACTACCGAAACGCCGGCAAAAATGTGTAGGTTGTCATGCTATCTTTGGAGTTTTTTTAAACAGTATAGTTTATAAGATATGTCAAGAATACGTAAAAAAATTATAAGTTTGTTGTGGAGGGGTGAATTGTAACTAATTATCTGTAATTTTGTTAAAATCCGAGGGATTTAAGTGTAATAAGTTTAGGAGCTAAAAAATAAATAGTATTTAAAAGACCAAACTACCAACATGTTAGGGGTCTTTCTATAAATAAGAGGGGGGGGGGGGGTTCTTATTTTTTGGGTATCTTAAATTACCTCTCCCTCATGAATTATAATATAGTATAGATATTTTAACGTGTAGACAAACATAGAAAATTGAGAATTCGCTCCGAGGATCGAATCTTCAACCGCTGAATGCGTACGAACACGTGAAATGTGCAGAATCCAATCACGTGTGTAGATGAAACACAAAGACGTAATTATAAGTTGTTTTCTATTGATATTTGACAGTAGCAAAACCACGAAAACAAACGGGCAGAGCTTCGCCTCAAAGTCTGCTCAAAAGTTAAAAATGACCAAGACTCAACTACTATATATAGAGGTGTGGCTTCGTACGAAGCCTTATGTGGTCCCTTCGTACGAAGCTGCTGGTTTCATACGAAGCTACTTCAGCTTCACTTCATGCTCTCTTTTATTCATCATTAGTCTTGTATCATCTGTTTAAGTTACGATACGTGATTGACAGAAATGATAGACATTATGCACTCACAAAAATTTACCACTTTGGTGCATAGTAAAATTCTTCTTGAGTTACTATAACCTACAACACTTACTCTTAAATAGCATATCATTCTTCTTCTTCTTCAGAATTAGAAAAAGCAAAGAGAAAAGTATCACATAACCTATCGTTCATATATATTAACTAGGTTATCACCCGGGATTTTTCCGGGGCTCGAGAAAGTTACTTATTTTAAAAATTGTACTTAAATGTATAAATAAAAGGAATACAAAGAAGAATGATATATAGCTCATAAATCTATGTGTTGAGACCTCACTAAATTAAACATATTGTAGTCGCACTTAACTGTGTCATAGAACTACAAATTTATGATCAGTGGATGACTTGGTCCAATGTGTAAAACTAAAAATATATTATCAGTGGAGGACTTGGTCCAAACCTTATATTGTTGGTCGAAGTATGGATCTTTTTTATGTGAATAGATCATTTAATACCTCTGATAGATGGTCTATATAGCAGAGCAAAGTAGCCTCACATCTATCTGAATCACCACATCTTTTTCATTACATTCCCTCAAGGAGAAGCAATAAATAGTCGACAATACATAGTGTAAATAGTCATAGGATTGTCTTTTTTCTACAACCCACAAAACATATACACCTACAAAAGCCCCAACTCAAGAACCAAAACCCCCCAAGATAACCTAAAAAGGTTAAATAACGAATAAAAACCCCATAATGTGCAGAGACGAGCTTCGTTTAGTTAAGTTAATAGCACGCATCCAATACCTGCGAATTAAGATCAGTGGCGAAGCTTGACAATGAAGACGGAGGGTTGAAAACGTATATACCCAAAAATTTCCATAGAACTGGGGGTCGAAAACGTATATATCCAAAAATTTCTATACGAAAACTACATATATAACACTATTGAGCGAAAAGTTCGGGGGTCAGACTTTTTTTATATCAAGTGCTATGTTAAAGAGATTGTCAAGATAAAAAAATGGCCACAATTTCTAAACTCGAGGATACCTCTGATATCCATCATTTACTCGTAGGAAGAAGAAACGGTTTAGAAAATGAATGAGACACCAAGCGGTTCTGATGCAATCATTTTGAATTAGATTTTCAAATCATTATGATATTCCCACTTATCCGACTTCCCATAACGGTAGTTCAAATCGTTAAAGGAAACAAAACCAAAAAAACACTTCTAAGGCAAATCGAAAAACCATACCTAAAACCAATAGCTTAAGCAATTCCACAAACATGCACCCTAAGAAATAAATAACTAAGTGAATATGGTTGGAGTAACAAATGTTGCTGACAAAAGTTTATGCAAATTGCGATGTGAGATAGGGATGAACAAATGGTACCGGGTACCGGTATCGAATTTCTCGAACCGACTCAATTTTCGGTATCGACACTTCGTGTTTTCGGTACTGAACCGTACTGTGTACCGGTATTACCTTCAACTATTGGTTCGTACCGTACTGGGCATTTTCGGTACCAGTATATAATAGATTTCTAACATTTGGATGAATAGTGCATAAATTATCTTTTTGTGTTTTTTGTTTTGTTTTTTTTCATAAGCATACTAAAATTTCGGGATTTCGAATTTTGTACATACTTTCGGTTTTTTATAATTCAGCCACAAGAGTAAAATGAGTTTAGTTTTTTTCGGTTTAAGTTTTAAATATTGATTTTATTGGAAACGGTGTCGTTATTTGCTTTTATGGTTTCCGATTAGTGTAGGTCCGTTTTTCTCGGAGGATCTGATACGTAACCTATCCTTGTTTATCACAACCACTATCACGGGTGCGGAATCCCCGTAAAGGTGCAAACCACAAACGTAAAGCGGATAGCACAAACAGATAATCAAAGATTCACTTGGATTAAAAAGATGAGAACAAACTGCAAACACATACACCCAATGCTTGACGATAAACTCTCAGTTTCTCTCTATGCTCTCATGGACTAAACTGTGAAACATACCAAGTATATTTATCCTAACCAACGGCGAAATCCCATATGACGAAAACCATGTGTGATGAAATCAAGGATTTCGCCACACACATACTGACGAAAACAAGGGGAGTTCGCCATATATGATTCCTGACGAAATCATGGATTTCGTCAAAACCAAACATGGACAGAAATCACTTAGGCATGGACAGTAAAGCATGATTACATAAACTCTAAACATAATGCACACTAGCATTAGGTTAAGATACAAATACAAAGACAAGACGTCATACAAAGTAGGATGTGAGGATATCCGACTAGGTAGACATGACGGAACATACAGACTCGTTTACAAAAGACCGTTTAACATACAACGAAACAAGACAAGTTACAGACACATAAATGCACTAACAAACTCCCCCTTGTCTGTTGCTTGGTCTTCGATCTTTGAGTCTTCAGTCTTAGTGTTTTGCTGACCAGGTGCTTCCGGCATGAATACCACGATAAAAGCAGAAGCAAGTGACACGTTGGAACAGTAAAGCTTGTTGAGCGTATTGGTCTTCATAGAAGATATCATGCCGAAACAGTTTGTTGATGTCGGCCGCAAACATGTTGACAATCCACATCAGATCTAGCATGCAGAAGTTTTCCTGATCTTTAAATACAATCACCGCTTCATGCGTATCCGAATCGTAACACCATAACCGCATGTTCCCCAAGAAATTTTGTTTCATCGGCATCAGCGGAATTTTATCCATGACTTTTGGCGGCTGATAGATTAGCTTGTATCGACCTGTGTTGGTCTCTGGATCTAACGTATACTTGATCTGCTGATAGACCGGAAACTGCGGTTTGTATAGTTCATCTTTCCACCCGTTTCGACGATTGAATCTCAATCTCTTTTCGAACAAAGTTTCTCCATCATAGTTTGAGCGATTGATCAGTTTCAACTTCGTTAAGGCAGCAGCATCATAGAATGGCAGAGATGAGATACTCAGCAACGAATTGAAATACTGGATACCGTGTTCGCGCTTGATGGCCACACAGTGAATATCCTTCACGAACATCCAGCTGAGTATCTTTTCATGTGGCTTTTCTTTTACGTATTGCATGTAATCAACTTGCGCTTCCGGAGGAGTTGGTTTCTCGATCTTCGACCAAAAGCTTTTTCTCCATTCTTGGAATGCGTCTGTCGGATTGTCTGAAGAATCACGTTTATTAAATTGCTCGTTGATGTCTTCAAGATTCTTTTTTAGCCATTCTTTATCGAACGGATCAAACTCCGTTTCGTCAGCACGAACGTAAGTTGATTTACTCGATTTGCCTTCAAAAACTATTTCATCCAGATTCTCGGTGTCAGCTGTTTCCGGTTCAATTGGCATTTGATCAGTCACAGCATCATCAACTGTTTTCATTTCTTCCAAAGCTAGTTTCTTCTCATATGATAAATCATCCACCAACTCCCCTTCTTCTAAAATTTCTCTAGATACAGGAGGTACAACCTGTAAAGCAATATCAGAAGAGCTAATAACATTAGAAGTACCAGCCATGTCACTTTCCACGTAGGAAGTGCTTTCGAACATTTGCATTTCAGCTTGTGCACTACTCGATGTTCCTTGAGAAGATTTGACTTGTGGAGGCTGGTAAACTACGATCTGTGTAGATGTAGAGGCTGGAGGTTGTTGAGCTGCAGCTGAGGGATCTGGATTCCCTTGATCTTCAGAATCATGATCATGCTTCTTCAACAGTTCCTGTTGCTTGCATTGTTCATCCCACAAAACAACAACACGTTTTCTGACGTTTTCGAAATTATTATTCATAGTCCTAACTCCATTAGCAATAGTTTTATTTCGACTGTCGTACCACACCCTGATTTCACTATACTTTGCCTTGAGCGTTTCAACAGATTGTTGAAGAACACCACTGATTTTTCTGAAATGATTCATCTTTAACCCACGATCATTATCAGCCGCTTTTAGCCTTTCATTTTCAGCTTTAAGTTGATCGATCTCGGCTTGTTGGCATCCTATAATAGTTTGTTGTTGTTCAACAGTGGACTTCAACGTATTTATTTCCACCAGTTGACTGAGTTAATCATTCTTGGTGATCCGATCTGCAGCAGCTTCAAGTTGAGAAAATAAGAAATTGTTCTTTTCATCTTGAGACATTTCCGAGAATTGCCTTTGACGTTCAGAACTAGGCTGAGATGTAGTCGCTCTGATTACAGAAGCCATTGATCTTTGTGGAGCAGCTTGAGGAGTCACTACAGGAGTTTCAGGTGTCGCACTCACTGTAGGAGTTGGTTCTGTAGACCTCGGAGGAGACAACACCATTGTAGACGCTTCTTCAGCTGTGAATCTAAGGTTTGGATCCATTGCAGCTTCCTGTATAGGCTCTTTAGGAACGGATTGCCGAGCAGACGAGGAAGTACCAATGTACTTTCTAGCTTTCTTCTTGCGAAGGACATCCGTTTTCTTTTTCTTCAAACGTTCGGTCTCAGTATCCGACGGGACATAATCAGTATCCTTTTCAGATTCCTCGGTTTGTATTCTATGAATGCCCCGAACACCACGATCATTTGTGAAGAATTCATATCCATGTTCTGGCTGATTATCGGGCTCAGAATCTGCTTGTTCATCTCCACCAGCACTACTTGCGCCAGGTGCACTAGCTGCTGTCGCTCCAGCATCACCACCATCACCACTTTCCTCATCACCATCACTATCATACGAATCATATGAATCACGCTTGCGCTTGAACTTGCCTTTCATCATCTTTTCTAACTTGGGTGCCTCATTATCACTATCACTATCATTATGACACCACTTGTCATTAGCAGGAGCCTCATAGTTTCTATTTCTGAGTGCACCAAACATCTTCCTTGGAGGGTCAGACTCTTGATATTTCTTAGCAGAGTGACCTTTGAATAACTTAAAGGAATGTTCCAACATAGTTTCAATCTTGAGACGGTCGTTGTCAGCTTTGGGAAGATAGGGGTGTTGAGCATTCATGATCATTTGCATGAATCTCGGATACATCCAGAATTTGTTGCCGGACGTCCGAGATCCAGTTCTTCGTAGGTTGTCTTTCATGTTTGCGAATAAGAACTGTGAGATGCTGAATTGCTTATTCAAAACAAGCGCGACCATCAAACCGATGAGATCGTTTCCGGCCATATCATAACCTGCACGGTTTTTGCCTAAACATTGAATAAGTACATGCAGCAAGAACTTGTACCGCATAGGCAATGAAGCTTTGTTGATTTGCCCAGCAAAAATATCAGCAACACATTTCATCCTGAGCAGACATCTGCGCGTGCACATGATTGGTACAGAGAATGGAGCATCAGCAACATCTTGAAGTTCCAAAACAGCGTTAAGAATCTCTGGAGCTACATCCACATTCAGCTTATTAACCTGCCCTCGAATCACCTCCTTTCCATCAACTTCCAGTATCTGAGCAGTTTCCCAGAATGCTTTAATCAATGTCTTATACACTGGTGTTGAGAAAGTAACGGCCTTGTTTATCCGTGATTCCCGTAGCCAATGCATGATTTCCTTGAAATCGTCAAACTTTCCTTCCGGATCAAGATGAGCAACCATATTATGTCGCGGTTCTGACATGATTTCTTCTTTGGTCTTGTAGGTTTTCTTTGTGGCGGGTTTGCGTGATTTCGAAGCCATTATGTGTATGACAAGTACACGTAATGAGAGCGAGGTATGTGACACTTATAAATACATATATGTATACATATTTCATGTATATTTTGAACATTAATCATGTATAAATATATATACTGTATAAGGGTTGCATATTGGACATTTGAAAATTTTTCTAAGTGTTTGAGTGATTGTCCCTGTGACGAAATCAAGGAGTTAGCCACACACTCATATGACGAAATCAGGGATGACGAAATCAGGGATTTCGCCGTTTTAAACAATTTTGGGATTTCGTCAATTAAGGATTTCGTCATTTGGGGATTTCGGCAAAAGTTAGGGTTTTGTCATTTGGGGGGTTTTTGTCAATTCCTGTTTTCGTTAATTTGTGGTTTTCATCAATTTTGTCGGTGTACATCATCAATTTTGGGTTTTCGTCAATTTGGGATTTCACCAATTTGGGGTTTTCGTCCATTTGGTGAAACCCAGTTGTTTAATCAACCATTGAAACCCAACACCCGGATAATTTTAACCCAAAACACCCTTGTCAAACAAACTCAAATCCAAATAACAAACATATGGCCTAAAATACTAAGAAGAACCCAAACCCAAAACCCTGATGTTCATACAGATTTCCAAACAAAAACCAAAGATAACACAGTTACATTCAAATGATAAACAACATTTAGTTATATACAAATGAAATAAACAGACATCATCAAGTTAATGAGGGTTTTAAACAACACAATGATAAAAAAACAGTGGGTTTAGAGATTCCGATCATGATGTTGATCCATTTTAGTACCTTTGTTTGGTACAAAATCATAGAGAATCAAAGAAGTCTCGAAGTCGGTTAATGGGATATTCGCCGGGTTGAAGATGATGAATAGTGACGAGTTTTGTGAAAAAGGTGATTTTGAAACTGACGAACAATAACGCACATAGGACCCCTTTTATACTCTGGTCCCCTCGGCGAACATTCAAAAGCGACAAAAACACTTTGGGCCTGACGAAATCACTTGTTGGGCCAATATATGTCAGCCCATGAGTGATCATGATGAAATCACCAATTAAGGTCTTCGTTGATCAGTCAAACCAAAATGTGTTTTCATTTGTGACACATGTGCTGCCACGGCCATCAAACAAATACCAAATCAATGAAATATTGCGTTTCATACTTGGGATTTGTAAAAATATGTGTATCGTTTGCACATATCAATTCTTGTTCGATTTCGGGCTTTCAATTTCTTTCTAGAAGGTTATACGCGATCTGATGCGTAAATATAACCAGTTTAATGCAACAAACACTCCGGAACAATGACATAGGCTTAACATACCTTAAATAACCTCTACATAACTTAGAAATAAGTTTTGGATGGTTTGGTATGCCGAAATCAAGTTTATTCGCTTACAGGGACTAATTTCGAAAAACTGTGAAAGTATGTCGATTTGTACTGTAACGAACATTCCGGAACATGACCATAAGTTAAACATACCCTAAATATCCTTTACATAGCTTAGAAATAGGCTTTGAGGGGTTCGGTGTGCTAAAATAAACTTTTTGGTCATTCCGGGACTAAAAGCGTCAAAAAGTGCATAAGTTTGCATTTTTGCGCATATCTTACGTTCTGAATACATCCGGACATCCAAAACTTTTTGTAATCATAAATTTATGTGAACCATTTGTAACCTTTGATCTATGTGAACTATTTGTAACTGTTTGAACCATTGGGATTAAGGGAAGTGATTAGGTAACGGGGCAGGTGTAATGTATTAAAAGCATGGTGGATACGCCGCTGGTACTTCCGATACATAAGTGCTTTTAGCACATTATATACCGTTGCGTTATCTAGATCACTTGGGCAAATGTTATCAAAACAAAGTTATAATACAAGGTTTTTCTATCAATATATATATATATATATATATATATATGAGTAAAGGGGAAGGTTCATTTGAGAAGAAAATTTTATTGAGAAGAAAAAGAATAAAAGGGTATAATTGTAAAACATTAAATAGTTTTTTTTTCTCATCTCATTTATTATTATGTTTGACTAATTAATTAGTCATTAAGACTATAAGCCTCCACACTAAATATTTTTGCCTACACACATCAAAAGTTATCCTACACATTTCGAAATTTATCCTACACATATTGAAATTTGTCCTACACAACTCGTAATTTATCCTACACGTCTCGTATTTATCCTACACTATAAATGAATTTTTATTTTTATTTTTTGTGAAAAATATATATCTTAAAAATAAGTTACAAATTTAATATAGTTAATTATTAAAGATGAAACTACCAATTAATGATGTATGTAAGTTTACTAATATACCCTTATAGTTACATTAAGTACAAATATTAAATGAAGTCTAATGAAACATTTCTATTGGTTGAAATTTCTTCTTTTTTCTTCTTACATAGAATTTCTTCTCATTTGAACCTTCCACTATGAGTAAATTACAAGTTTTGTCCTTTATGTTTACATCAAATTGCAGGCGCTGTCCTTTTAACCAAAAGTTTACAGGCGGTGTCCTTAACCTTTCAAAATTTTGCACGTTTTATCCTTTAGACCAAACCTAGTTAGAAATCTAATTTAAAAACCGTCATGTGCAATGCACATGCGGGTAAAATGGTAATTTCCCTCTCAACCCTTTCAAACTAACACTCACTCATCATCTTCCCCAAATCCTCCAAATCAATCCTCTTCTATCCACCTCAACTAACAAATCCTTCTAATCATTCTTATTCGGCCTCAAAGTTGTTGTAGAGAAGATTGTCGGAATCGACCTCGGAACTACTAATTCCGTCGTCGGAGCGATGGAAGGCGGTAAGCCGGTTATTGTGACGAACGCAAGATTTACACGGGGCCTGTGTTGGGTTCAATCTTCAATGAAGAAGTGGAAGGGTGTTTGTTTGTGGTTGCATCAGGATTCATGATGTTAAAGAGAGTGACTTATATTTAAGATGCAGGAGTCGGCCCACAATCGATCGGAGTTACCGATTGTGTTATGACGGGATTGAGAGTAATCTCCGGGAGTCGAATTTGGATGATGATGATATACTGGGAGTCGGGCGAATGTGGATGATTTTCAGTGGTTGCGAGCTGTTCAGTCACCAAACTGGTCAATTCTGCCAGAAAGTCAACACATTGATACAATGAGCATTTGAAATTTCTTTGTTCAGAGATGCTTTCTTGTGATTTAAATTGCTATGCATGTATGATTTTATTTGGTGATCATTATCATTATCATTATAAGATTGAAGCGGTCATTGGTGGTTGGAGTTACACGCAGGTTAAACCCAAGAAATTTTGGGAAGATAATGGAGTGAGTGTTGATTTTGAAAGGGTTGAGAGGGAATTACCATTTTACCCTCATGTGCATTTTGCACATGACAGATTTTAACCGAGATTTTTAACCAAGTTTGGCCTAAAGGACAAAACGTGCAAGATTTTAAAAGATTAAGGACACCGCCTGTAAAGTTTTGGCCAAAAGGACAACACCTGCAATTTGATGTAAACATAAAGGACAAAACTTGTAATTTACTCTATATATATATAGGATAAGGATCATTATAGAACACTAATTATTGTGAGAACAAAAAGAACAACTCTAAATCACTAGATTTTGGAATTTAAGGTTCATATTTCTTAAATTTTATGTTTCTTACATTCATATGTGTATTATATATACATAAAAAATCATATATTTTTCCCTACACATAGTCTACATACATGTAGGTAATTTAGCCTACACATAACCTACATCTGTGTAGGTTATTTAAAAACTGAAGATTTTTCATATTTTGTTTTAAATTCTAGTGTGAGAAACAATAAATCTTACATTTATAACATTTTCATTTACTTTTTAGGTTTTTAGGATTGAAAAAATGAGTGATTAATTTTGTTCTGCGTGTTCTCACAATATTTAGTGTTCTGCATAGAACCTTCCCCTATATATATATATATATATATATATATATATATATATATATATATATACCTTTTGGGTTTTATTTCAAAAACGATTTACAATCTGGGTTTAATTAAACAAATGTTTTGGAGTTAAGAATCATGGCTACGAAATTTTATAAATTATAATCAACTTGATTTGAGTTGGTTAATTATGTCGTAATGCTATACTTTTCAAAATAAGGTTTTTAAATAAGTATTGCAACATGTAAAACGAGCCATGAATCTGACACTCACATAAAACATATGTACTCGCCGGCATTTTTATGCTGACGTATTTTCACATGTGTTTCAGGTACAATAGTTGGTGATATATGATGATGATATTGGTGTAGGACGAGGCCTTAGTGAAGTTAAAAGATGCAAGACTAGTTAATTATGTTATGTTTCTTTGTTGATAAGACATTGTAACTCATTTAATTCAATAAAACGAAACTGTTTAAATCCATGGTTGGGAAACAATGATTCCGTTACAACACTCCCCGACGTTTCCGCCACATTTTGTTGTTTTACGTGGTCGGGGTGTGATAGAAAAGTTGGTATCAGAGCCAATGATTATAGGGAATTAGGTTATTAGTAATGCTTTGACCTAGACTATAACCTTCCTAGGACCCTAACACAAGTTATCTTGTGTTTAGTTTTAAAACAATACCTTCACTTATCCTTAGGTGACAACCACAATAAGAACACAAATTTCAAATCTGCTTTGAAAACTAATCATCTGTTCTAGGATGATTTATTATATGGTTTTAAACCTTCAAAGTTTTTAAAATCTCGTCAAAGTTTGGTCTAAATAATGTGAACACGTGCAAACTGGAAGGGGTGGGTGCCTGTACCCTGGGTCTTCTGTCTAAGGCTAGAGTGTTCGTACAAATCTGCAATATCGGACCAGTTTTTGTAAACGACATATTTTTGGATTTTTGAAATTTTCACATGTTTTTGTATTTTCTAAAATTTCTCCCCCTAAAATGCGAAAAGATAAGTAAACAAAAAATCTTTTTGGATTTTTGACGCTTAAGAAAATATTTACAAAAACGATCAGCCGAAAGAAGTTTTACTCTTGTTTCACCTTAATTCCATTAACCAACAAGAGATAGTCAAAACGAGATTTTTCAAAGGCTTTTGTAAAGAGGTCAGCACGCTGTTCATCAGTGTGGATTTTAACAACATCGATAAGTCTTTTGTCAAAACAATCACGTATGAAGTGATACTTAATTTCGATGTGCTTGGTCTTGGATTGTTGGACAGAATTTCTAGTGATAGATAAAGTAGCAGAATTATCAACAAAAATAGAGGTAGATAGGAATTCAAAACCGTAGTCGTGCATTTGTTGCTGAATCCACAGAAGTTGAGAGCAACAACTTGAGGCAGCAATGTATTCAGCTTCACAAGTTGATGTAGCGACACAAGTCTGCTTCTTGCACTGCCACGTGACAAAGCGACTTCCCAAGAATTGACATCCAGCCGTTGTGGATTTGCCATCTATTTTGCATCCGCCGAAATCTGAATCACTAAAAGCAACCAAGTCAAAGCTATCATCCTTAGGGTACCAGAGACCGGTGTCCGGGCAACCCTTCAGATAGCGGAAAATCCTTTTAACAGCTCCCAGATGAGATGCCTTCGAGTTAGCTTGATATCTTGCAAGCAGGCACGTTGGATACATGATGTCAGGCCTCGATGCTGTGAGATACATGAGAGATCCGATCATAGCGCGATAATAAGAAGAGTTAACACTTTCACCCTTCAAGTCCGGAGTAATCCCGTGATTAGTCAGAAATGGGGTACCAATGGGCGTTGCTTCAGACATCTGGAATCAGCTCAAGATGTCACCAACATATTTAGTCTGATGGATGAATATCCCAGACTCAGTTTGTTGAACTTGTAGGCCCAAAAAGAAATTCATCTCTCCCATTGCGCTCATTTCGAACTTCTCTTGCATAACACGTTCAAATTGCCTGCACAAAGCATCGTTAGTAGAACCAAATATGATATCATCAACATAAACCTGTACCAACAGAAGATCTCCATCCTGTTCCTTGATGAAAAGAGTACAGTCGATAAGACCCCGGTGAAAACCGTTCTCCAGTAGATAAGTAGATAAGGTTGCGTGCCAAGCTCTCGATGCTTGATGTAACCCGTAGAGAGCTTTGTTGAGCAACCAAACCCAATCGGGATGGATAGGATCTTCGAAACCTGGAGGTTGTTCGACATACACCTCTTCTTCAACAATACCATGCAACAATGCGCTTTTGACGTCCATCTGGTAGACCTTGAATCCTTTAAAAGAAGCATAAGCTAGAAAGATCCGAATAGCCTCCAGACGAGCAACTGGTGCATAAACCTCATTGTAATCAATGCCTTCGATTTGATGAAAGCCCTGAACAACCAATCTCGCCTTGTTGCGAATGACCACTCCACGATAAATCTTTTTGCACTTATAAACCCAACGGGTGCCAATTTTCTTATAGTTGTTGGGTTTTTCAACAAGTCTCCAAACACCCAGTTTCTGGAACTGTTGTAGTTCCTCTTGCATTGCTTCAACCCAAGAATTATCCTTTAAGGCTTCTTTCCAAGATTTTGGTTCTTCTTGTGAAACGTAACACGCGAAGGACCAATCATTTTGAAGACCAGATTCTCTGATGGCTGAATACAAACCAGCATTCTGGTTGTTTCTCAGTTGATTACGCGTCAGCACCCCGCGTTGGACATCTCCTATGATATTCTGCTGTGGATGGGTATCGTGAATCCTTATTTCAGGATTTTCAGGAACACGAGCATTAATACCCAAATTGGTAATATTAAGATCAACAACCAACTCCACACCGGGAATATGCGTAGAAGTGGATGCATTCCCTTCAGCAGTATCAACATCCTGCACATGAGGAGTTTCAACAGAAGCACCCTGAACATGAGCAACTAGAGCTGAAGTCCCTTCTGTCGCATCTTGATATTCATCATCTTCCAATGACTCATTGTACTCAGTAGCATCTTTAAATACCTTATTTTGATCTGTGTTGTTAACCGAATTAGAACCTTGGGGGTTAACAATAACATGTCTTACCAATGGCGAGCCAACAGCGTTGTCACTATCAAATAACATTCTAGCAGCTGCAGATTCTTCGTCAAAGGTTGGCAGATTGAAGGAGTCGAATAGCCCATCGTAGTCGAACATCCAAGGATCACCCGGAGCTATAACAGAACTTGTATACCTTTGAACCCTTACTTCATTCCATAGCTCAATCTTTTTGGTAGCCAAATTCCATACGCAAAAATTCGAAGTAGCATATCCAAGGAAGACACCCTCGATAGCTTTCGCGCCAAACTTTCCATCTGGCTCAATCATAGTGCATGGACCGCCAAAAGGTTCTAGATAAGAAAGATCCAGTTTCCTTTTCTGTAGAAGTTCGAAACAAGTCTTGCCATGTCTCTTAATTGTAAGAACTCGGTTTAATGTGTAGCAAGCAGTCACACAGCCTCCCCCCAGAACTGAACAGGAAGCTCCGACTCTACCAACATCGTTCTTGCAGTTTCAATTATCATCCGATTCTTCTTCTCCGCGACACCGTTTTGTTGTGGAGTGTATCGAGAACAGTATTCATGAAGAATGCCCTTAGAAGTACAGAACTCATCCATCACATGGTTCTTGAACTCAGTTTCATTGTCGCTTCTGATCCTCTTAACTTTCAACGTGTAGAGATTTTCCAACATTGTAAGAAGATCCTTTAGGATTCCAGGAGTATCACTCTTGTGTGCCATAAAAGCTACCCAAGAAAATCTAGAATAATCATCAGTAACCACTAAACAATAAGCATCCTCGAATGTTGTCTTGTGTTTCATAGGTCCAAATAGGTCCATATGAAGACGTTCAAGAGGCATGCTAGCAGTGTTGATTTTCTTCAGAGGGTAAGACTTCTTCGTTTGTTTCCCTTTCTGGCACGAAACACAGATATCTTGTAGATGAAAACTTCCCACAGGCACACCATTCACAAGATTGTTTTTCACCAAATGGTTCATTTTTCTTAAGTGAATGTGCCCCATTCTTCTGTGCCAAGATATAGACTCCTTCTCTGTGGCTTTCGAGACAAAACATGTGACTTGTGCAGAAGTCGTAATCGCTTGGCTCATATTAAGAATATAAAGATCATAAACTCTTGGAGCCGATAAGAGAATCCATTCTTCTGGAATTTTGAAACCAGGTTTCAGCACATAACAACCGGGATCATCAAAATGCACGGTGAACTTTTTATCGCAGATTTGCGAAACACCGAGAAGATTATGATCAATTTGACGAACATAATTGATCTTATCGAAACATACAACACCAATGGAGATCATTCCCTCTCCAGTGATGTATCCGCCTTTGTCTCCTGCAAACGCGACATAGCCTCCTCTAATATTTCTCACATCATATAGAAGCCGTAAGTCGCCTGTAATGTGCCTAGATGCTCCACTATCAACAATCCAATGACTATTAATAGTTCCTCCTAGAACACCCTGCACATATCACCAATGATCACTTGAGGCTGGGGACCCAAGCCTTAGTGGTCTTGGGTCGTCCCTAAGCATCACGAAATGTGATCTCGATTTCTTGATGATTTTCTAACACAACACCTACCCCTGAACTTTTACCCGTCTTAGGTCTCCAAGTTTGATTTGCTTTACCAGATATAGTTTTATAAAAAGATTCTGAAACTTCTGGTTTTAAAAATTGTGAAGAACTCGGTTCCCTGTTGACCGTTTTGACTTCAGATTTTAAAGCCTTTTCAACAGCTTTGACGTTTTGACGTCGTTGTTTCGTTTCTTGTTCCTTAACAGTTCTTTTATCATGTTTTGGTGAAACGGGACGACGTTGAGGGTGAACCTTTTCAGGTAGTGCTTTCCCAACAAATTTTTCATTGGGAGTGTTTGGACAATTTTTAATGATGTGTCCAAACTCCCCACACTTAAAACATGTTCTCCTTTCCACAAACTTAGGAGAATCTGATCGACTAACAGATGTCGAACTCGTAGAACCTGGGGTACTTGCTTTTTCATCACACCCGTTTGTATGTTGAGTGTAATTGTTTTGGCTGTTACGTTTTAAAATCTTGACTTGTTGTACAAAATCGGTGTTTGATTTGTTTTCAAAAGTCTCATTTTTATCCGTACCCTTCGATGCTACAAATCTGACATTACTGTTTTTCTTCTGATAACGAGCCCCTTTTGTTTCAAATTTTGATTGAGAAACGTTAGGCTTTTGAGCTCGCCTTTCTGGTTGTTTACCCTTAGAAGCAATAGGTTGTTGCTTTGTTGGTGATTTTTGATTTCCAAATTGTTTCCTGATTTTAGCTTTTGGAATTGGGTCACATTGAGTTACAATGACTCCTGGAATTGTCTTTCCCAAAAACTTGTTTGTGTTATCTTCAAAAACTTTATCAATCGAAGATGGATTGACATTTTTAATTGGAAAATCATGATCTGAATAGATTTTAGAATCACCAACCAAAGTGTACAACACGTTTTTACTCTTAACGGCAGACACAGATTTCTTGTCATTCTTGATAGGATCTATCACTTGTTTGACAACTGGTTGAACAACATGAGTAGGAGGATCACAAAGAATATGATTCTCAATTGGAATTTCTACTCCCTTCATTTTGTCAAGTGATTTATCCTGATCACTCATATCTGATTCTGATTCATCATCAGACGACTCATAGTCCTCAATGATTGGAGGACTATGTTTCCTAGATGTTGAAGTTTCTGTTTGCTCAGATGATGTACTTGAAGAACTGCCCGATTTGAACCCTAGGCCAGTAGTAACTTCCTCATAATCAAGAGGCACACTGGGCTCAAAACATGGCATTTCTTCTTCATCAGGCATATGAGTATAATTATGTCTTAAGGGGGGGCGGACACTTCTTATACCCTACGCCTTTCTTGTTACCTTTGAGTTTTTGAGCATCAATGATATGATCGAGCACATATCGGGAGTTAGAATAACTCTCCAATTTGAGCTTGATTGCATCATGTTCGCATTTGGCAATGGCTAGCTCGTTTTTGGTTTCCTCGATGATATTAATGTAATTGTTAATACCAATTTACTTATTGAAAACAATTTTTGTTAGCTCGGAAACACTTTTCTTTAGGGTTTCAATCACATATTTAAAATCCTTTTCGTTTCTAGCTAAAGCCATATTTGCTCTTTACACTTAGATAACTCAATTACCAAACTTTGGTTATGATTATGAACCTTTTCAGATTCAAGCTTCAAATTTGTACAAACATTATAAACACTAGGAGCAGGAGTTTCAGATTTTACCTGACTCGTAGTGGCTGATACATTTGCCATAAAGGCAGTCTGATAAGAAAAAGATCCATCTTCAGAGAAGAATTTCTCCATTTCTTTAGATGCTACAGCATCCTTCTTGATCAGAACATATTTCTGACTCTTCAACTCCTCTGCTTCAGTCAATAAATCATCAACATCAGAACTCGCTTCTTCCTTCACATCAGATTCCGAATTATAACCACCCAAATTAGAACTTTCTTCATCAGAACTCCCGGTATAACCCGAACTGTCGTCACTTTCAGAAAATTCTTCCTTGTGAACGTGCTTGATGTGATTGATGATCTTTGCATAACAAGCTGTTCCTCCTCCTTCTTGATCACCTTCCCCAAATTGTACAGACCAATTACACCCTTCATCAGCTTGAACAACTAATGCTCTGTTGGTGTTTGAAGGTCCAGACTGGTTCTGGTTCTGGTTCTGATTGTTGTTCACCGCTACTATCCTTTGTTCACGATTGTCTTGATTGGCATTAGAAGTACTCGTCTGATTTCTGAACGGATTCTGATTGCCATGTTTGCTTGGTCGGGTGCACTCACATTTGAAGTGACCCTTTTCGCCACAAATGAAACATGTAACCGCATCTTTATCAAACCCGTACTTCGTATCCTTCTTACTTTCCAACGAAGTTCTTCCCGTTCGACTCATGAAATCCTTTGCCCTTCTAACTGCACTTGCAAATGCCCACTTTATATCCATCAACTCCATTTCATCACGGTCGATTTGTTGATAATCTTCATTGGTCATATTGATGTTTCCAATTTGACCTGCGACCAATCCGCATTATGCACTGACCATTGTATTAATGAATTCCATATGCTCCTTTGCTACTTCAATGCTAACTTTTGAGAGGTTCGAAGTATCAACTCTTACAGTGTTGGTGTTTTGGGGTGGAGGATTGTTGGTATAATGTGCTTGTTGTTGTTGTTGTGGTTAGGCTTGGGGTTGGGGTTGGGGTTGGGGTTGGGGTTGAGATTGTGGAAGATAAGCACTTGGATCGAACTGTGGTTGAGTAGTGGTAACTTGAGGTGGAGGTTGGGGTGTTGGTAGCCATGCACTTGCATCGAATTGAGGTTTTGAGAAAGCATGAGCTTGAGCAATCATATGCGCTGGCGGATGATAAGCCCTCAGATCGAAAACTGGTGGAGGAGCTGATTGTGGAAACGGAAAAGAGCTTGTATTCGACATAAATACCGTTTGTAGCTTCGGTTGCTGAACTGAACTGGAACTGGAACTAGCTAAAGAGTTAAAACCTGCAAGGTACATTTCAGTATTTTGAGGAACATGAATTCTTTTAGCTTTCCGGATTTCTTCATCATTCTTGTGCTCCAACTTCTGAATAAATTCATAGATATTGACAGTAGCTAAAGTGCCCGTATGCTATAGAAGCTCAATGAATGCGCTCCATTTTGGAGGTAGAGCATCAGCAAACCGTGCAACCATTTCCTGTTGAGTTGCAATAACAGTATAAGAATACATTTAACTAATCAAATGATAAAAACGAGAAGTCATATCATTTAGGGTTTCATTCTCCAAGAATTGAAATGATTCAAACTCTTTCTTCAATAGATCATGGCGTGTCTTTCTAGTAGCTGCATTTCCTTCTCCTCTCCCTACCAAGGCATCCCATAAAGCTTTCGTGCTGGTACTGTTTTGGTCAAAAATTACCGAAGCAATTAAGTGATCAAATTAGTTAAGTGAGGTAGTGTGCTAAAAAGTGTGTTGAAAATATGTTGGTTAAGTTGTTTAGAAAAACAGTATTCAGGATACGGCTCAGGATATTGAGCTGTATCTACGATCAAACAATGAGCAAAAAGTAAAGGGGTTGACACGAGATGTACGAGGAAAGCCCTTGATCAATCTAGATCTCCGGCATAAAACCTCGGGAGCTGACAATCACAGCTGCCTTGTTCTTCTTATTACTTCAAACTTCAGGATACAGTGCAGGATGTGGTGCGGATCGACTAAGTGTTACAATATGACTTGGGTACAAGTGTAGTGATTGCAGTAAGCTAGAGAGTGAAGGTGTACGAGAGTGTTCGTGAAAAATTATGTGCCTTAAACTGATCCGCCCCCATCTATTTATAGTAAAGATAAAATAACAAACTATCCTAAACTCCCGGGATCCAGCGAATATTCCCACTCGAAGTTGAGGACCAAGTCTTTTGGGTTCAACGGCTCCCTCACAACGAATTCGCCCGAGTCTTAAGGAGAAGAAGTCCTGATGACCGTTAGTAACTTGCAGCCATTAACCTGCACGTGTTTAATTCACTCAACCTCAGGATATCGCCCAGGATGTTAGCAATATCCTCGTCCAGCATCCTGGTCACAAATGAACAATTAAAAGCGGGATATTAGTCAGGATATGTATACTCAGAAAATGACCCATAACAATTGTCCCCAAAATATATCGGTTGGTATACCAATGCAACGGATATATTTTAAAGCTTATCTCGTGAATCGAGGCAATTAATACGATCAGACATTTGAAGTGACAGTGTGCAACTTCCCACGCGTTTTTACTCGATGGCTATCCATTTAGCCCCTATATCTTCTCTCTTTTTGTTTGATAAACCATCATCTTCACCGGAATCTTCAGGTAAATTCCCTTCCTTTCCTTCTTCTATGTTTTTTCTCCACGGAAATCCCTCATGGCTAGCGGAACCAGATCCCACACAGGCGATTCAATCCCAACTTTCGAAGCCCAAAACCTTCTTAAAGAGCCCGAGAAAGAGGTCTGTTCCTTCGACAATGCTGACATTGCTGCCCTGCAGGCTTCCGGCGCTTTCCCTGTCGGTACGATCATCCGCCCTTTCGACAGAGAAGTCCGATCGGACTTTTCTTCCAACGAATGGGTGTGCTTCTTGGCCTACCCTTTCTCTATCAGACTCCAATACCCCTTTTCGGCTTTTATATCCCGTTTCTTCGAACTCACCGGTCTCAGTTATGCCCAAACCATGCCCATGGTTTGGCGCGTGCTGGTGACTTTGGACCAGATCAGATCTCGATTCATCCCCAACCTTTGCATTGAAGACCTCCCGATGGCCTACCGCCTTCGTTCTCATGGCAACAGTCGTTTTCTCCTTTTCTCAACCTCCAAAAACCCTCTCGTTCTTAAAGCCATAAAGAATGAGGAAAAATGGCAACGAAAGTTCTTTTTTGTAAAAAGGGATTCTATCACTGGAGGTTTTGATCTTCCAGTGAAGTGGTTAACTTCTGGTAGGATTTAGGGTTTTAGGAATATCCCCAACCTTATCCTGAAGTTATATCCTGAACTGACATCTTTATTTCTCGTGCAGCAAATTTCAAAGATCTAGCACCCCCAAGCGCTGAATCAGATTCAAGGATCAAAAGCATTTAGCAACTCCCAGAAAGCGAGAGAAGTTTTTCTCTGTCATTTGCAAGTTCAAGACAAAGATCCAGCTCCGACATGTCTGGTAAGCACATTAATACATATGAAACAAATATAATAACTTATGAATATTCAAGAGTTAAATGTTTTTCCCTTTTATGCAGCACCAGTCATAGCTCCAGAGGTCTTCGATCTTGATGAATTGGACAGCTATTATGCTCCCATCCCGGTGAAGAAAGAACCAAGCCCCAAAGCTCCCACGTCTTCCAGGCCCAGCAGTTCGAGAGCCGTTACCACTCCCAAGCCTCCTCCAGCCACCAGGACTCATGCTCTCAGTGCTCGGAAGAGGAAAGAAACAGATTCTCCGGCTATCTCCGAGGCATTCCCATACGAAAACTATGGATTCAATGAAGCCAGTGGGTTCATGACTTCCTTTCTTAATCAGGTAAAAATCCTCATCTGATATCCTGCACATGTATGTTAACTGTTATCCTGGACAGTATTTTATACATATGTCGATACCTGTGCTTTTGGTTGTAGAGCTTGGAACGTCTCATGTTCCTTTATGAGGATGCATGTGGGCTTAACAAGATACTGGAGGCCAAGCTCAAGAAAGCTGAAGTCACCATTGCTGACCAAGAGATGATTGCCGCCGCAAAGTCTCAGCATTATGAAGATAAACTCAAGGCAACGACCCAGGAGCACCAAGCCGCTATTCACAAGGCCAACGAGGACGCCCAATCTAAGCTGGATGCTGCCCATCTCCAATACCAGCAGGATATAAGTTCCTACCGGGACGACCTTAAAGGATCCGTTGTTGTTTCCCTTCTTCAAGCCAGGCTAAGGATGGCCTATGAAGCCAAGGCTTTGGGCTTTGAATGCCCTTCCTGGAATGTCAAGGCCTGGGAAACGAAACTAACGGATCTTAAAGGCACTCCTGTGGAACATCCTGCGAAGCATGCTGGTGAGGATCCTCCCAAGACGACAGAGGCGGCGGCCGATGCTGGTGGCGATGCTGAGAAGAATCCCGAAGAGGATGCTGGTGCAGGTGCTGATGAAGCGATGGTTGAAGAGGGTGCTACCCCTTGAAAGCAGTGAAGTGGGCAATGATGGATATATGTGCCGAGGCCAGAGCCCACTTTTTTAAATTTGATGGTTGTGATCGTCTGAACAATTTACTTTTCCTGCTTTTGAACAATTTACATTTCCTGCACTTTTCATGACCAAAGGTGGATGGGTCCTGGGTTTCAGGATGAAGCCCTTGGTCATCAATTAGTATCGTTTATTTTGAACAATATAACAGTTGAAGGCAGATGGGTCTCGGTTTGAGACGAAACCTTCAATCTGTTAAGTAAATCTAATTAGGAACCTATTGTGCTTTTGGTGGATGGGCCTTAGTTTAAGGTGAAACCAAAAGCACAACTTTTGACATGTTAATAATATGACCTGCCTTTAACTTATTTGCCTTTGTCAATGCTTTAGTCTTTCATTATATATTGTTTAGTTTTGATATCAGTAATCATTTAAATACCCCGATCCATATTTTTAGCAATATCCTGTAAAGAACTTTGGCAAATAGATCCTCTCAAAGTCCCTATGATCCGGACAGAGTTTCAAAAATAGTTTATTCTTTTTTAAGACCTCAAATAGTTTAAAATGTTCAAAGGAATAAGATGGTTTATTTAGCACTTACAAACAAATTTCATTCTGATTTTTAAACTTGAGTACCGTACCCTAAATATTCCAGACAAATATCCTGCGCTATATCCTGATAATATATATTCTGAGAATATATCCTGAAGATATATCCTAGTCAGGATAATTAAACATCAGACATGGTTTCAAAAGTTCAATCAAGTTGCGTAGGATTCTCAAAGGAAAGATCATACCAGAGATAGAGTGTAGGCCTAGTTTCAAACTTCAATCCTTTTTGCAATTCCTTGTACCAAGATGTCCCCAGTCCTTGCATGCTTGGTCCAAACTTAACTCTTAGTGCCTTACATAATTGCCTTAGGAGAAATGTCCCCTGTGTACAAAATCTTTCAATACTTAGAAAAACTTATTTAGAGTGCATAGACAGTTTTTGTGTTATCGGGGTAAAATCCGAAAACATCCTGGAAATAAATCCTTAGTATCCTGGGGATAATCCCAAATTTTCATGCGCTACAGGCGGGAGTGTATAAACTCCAAGACTTAGAAAGGTGAAAACCTTTAAACCTTAGAGAGTATGAAAATACCCTTTCGTGAGAGAGGGTGATCAATCCTCATATACCTTTAGGATTCAGGATATAGCCAACAGTAACGAAATTGTCAGCCACTTTTACATGGACTGGTCCCGCCACCTTGAACTATTCCCGAATAACTTGCGCTCCAGGCGGGGTGTCTAAACCCAATTCGGATGAAAGGTGAATACCTTTAAACCTATGAAGGGATCAGGATCCCTTATACGTGAGAGAGGGGGCCAATCCTCTAGTCTTCCAAAGCATCCTGAGTGTGCATCCTGGAGCTATATCCCGAAGCATATACTGCAAAACATTTCAAAACTAAGGTGGGTGTTAGCTTGGCTAACACCCCTCCGATGCTTAAGTTAGTATTGGGTTCAAATAAAATAAAGTATATTTAAAAGAGACAGAATTCATACCATCTTGAGTTAGAAATTAAATTCTAAACTCACTTGAAGTAGGCTTTGAGATGTATAGCATTCCAGGATCTTGGTAGTATATCCCCCTCCATATTCTTGAGCTGGTATGCTCCTTTTCCGGATTCTGATTCAATCTCATAGGGTCCTTCCCATTTTGGGGCCAACTTTCCATCAGCAGGATTTGTAGTATTCTGAAAAGCCTTTCTTAACACCCAATCTCCAACCTTAAATCTTCTGGTCCTGATATTCTTATTATATGCTCTGGATATTCTTTGTTGATATGCTGCCATTCTCAACTTCGCCGCATCCCTTGTTTTATCAATAGTATCCAATTCTTGACATAGGGCTTCAGGATTCTTCTCAGGATCCCAGAGGTTGGATCTTGCTGTAGGTATCGCCATTTCTGTCGGGATTACTGCCTCTGCTCCAAATACTAAGGAAAATGGAGTCTGCCCAGTAGCATTCTTCACCGTTGTTCTGTCAGCCCATAAGACAAATGGTAATTCTTCTGCCCATCTTCCCTTCTTAGCCCCAAGTCTTTTCTTCAAATTGTTGACAATTATCTTGTTTGAGGATTCTGCTTGTCCATTCGCTTGAGGGTGTACTGGAGTAGATGTTATCATTTTGATCCCCCAACTCTTGCAGAAGTTAGTGGTCCTCTTGCTTATAAACTGGGACCCATTATCACAAATGATTTCAGCTGGTACTCCAAACCTGGTCAGGATATTCCTCTTTATGAAGGATACTACTTCTTGGTCTCTAACTTGGACAAATGCTTCAGCTTCAACCCACTTAGAGAAATAATCCGTCATTGCTAGCATAAAGACTTTTCCTCCCGGGGCTTTTGGCAACTTTCCTACTATGTCCATTCCCCCACTTCATAAATGGCCAAGGGGAAACAATAGGATATAATGGTTCAGCGGGCTGATGCAATATGTTATTGTGTCTCTGACACGCATCACATCTTCGAGCATATTCTGCGGCATCTTTTCTCATTGTTGGCCAATAATATCATGTCCTCAACACTTTTGAGAATAACGACCTGCCCCCAGTATGGTTACCACAATCCCCTTCATGTATATCCTGAAGTACTTCTTTGGCTTCAGGATCCTCCAAGGATATGTAATATTGGTATTGGGGTCCCTTCTGGTATACCTGCTACTTCTTTATCCTGAGGATTCGTTGCAGGATACAGGATATGTAATATTGGTATTGGGGTCCCTTCTGGTATCCTGATTGATGATCCCAAATTTGCCAATGCGTCTGCTTCGGCGTTATCCTCTCTTGGTACCTGTTCAAGTGTAAAAATATCGAAATATCCTGCTAATTTTTTGAGAATACCGAGGTATTCATTAATTTCTCACCCTTGACTGCATAGGATCCATTAAAATGATTAGTAATTAACAAGGAATCAACATATACTTGCAAATTCTTGATATTCATATTCTTAGCCAATTCTAATCCCGCAATTAAAGCTTCATATTATGCCTCGTTATTAGTAGCAGGGAATTCACATCTAACAGCCTGTGGTATTATGTCCCCCTGTGGCGATTTTAGTAGTATACCTAAACCTACACCCCTTACATTAGATGCACCATCAGTATATAACGTCCAGGATTCTAAGTTTTCTCCTAGTTGTTGCACTTCTAGGTCTACTTCATTCTGGATATCACTACTGAAATCAGCCACAAAGTCTGCTAGAGCCTGAGACTTTATTGCATTTCTAGGTTCATATATTAAATCATAGGCACTTAATTTTACCGACCACTTAGTCATTCTACCCGACATCTCCGGTTTCCTAAGCACATTCTTAACAGGATAATTAGTTTTAACATGAATCCTATGTGTTTCAAAATAATGTCTAAGCTTTGTTGATGCCATAACTAGAGCCAGTATTAATTTTTCTAGGTGAGAATATCTAGTTTCAGCATTTAACAAACTTTTGCTAACATAATAAACAGGATATTGCTGACCATCGTGATCCTTTACGAGTACCGCACTTACTGCATTCCCTGATACTGCAAGATACAGGGATAATGGTTCACCATCCTCGGGCTTCATCAACAGAGGCGCGGTTGAGAGATACTGCTTCAAATCTTGCAGGGCTGCTTCATGCTTCTCACCCCATTCAAATTTCTTATTCTTTTTCAGGATGTCATAGAATTCTTTACATTTTTCCGAGGATCTTGAAATAAATCTATTCAAGGCTGCCACTCGTCCTGTTAACCGTTGAACATCCTTCATATTCGAGGGTGACTTTATATCCAAGATAGCTTTGATCTGCTCCGGGCTTGCCTCTATCCCTCTTTTTGTCACCATGTATCCTAAAAACTTTCCTGCCCCCACTCCAAAATGGCACTTTGCAGGATTTAGTTTCATATTATACTGGTCCAGGATATCAAACGCTCCTTTAATATCCTGGAGATGGTCCTCAGCTTTCTTGGATTTGACCACCATATCGTCAATGTACACCTCCATGGTGTCCCCCAGTTTGTCTTTAAACATCATGTTCACCAATCTCTGGTACGTTGCACCTGCATTTTTCAAACCGAAAGGCATAGCAGTATAACAGTAAATACCTGTTGGTGTCATGAAAGCAGTATCCTCCTGGTCTGAAGGTTCCATTTGGATCTGCTGGAATCCTGAAGATGCATCCATGAAGGTCAACATTTCGTGATCGGCAGTGGCATCCACCATCGAGTCTATATGAGGCAGAGGGAATGGGTCTTTTGGACAAGCTTTGTTCAGGTCTGTGTAGTCTACACAGACTCTCCATTTCCCATTCTTCTTTTGAACCACTACCACATTTGCTAGCCATCTAGGGAATTTGACTTCTCTAATCATCCTGGACTTCAATAATCTTTCAACTTCCTCTTGGATAATTGCATTCCGCTCAGGGGCGAATTTCCTTCTCTTTTGTTGTATAGGCTTGAATGACCTGTCAATTCCAAGCTTGTGAGTAATAATGTCTTTGGATATACCTGTCATATCCTCATGCTTCCATGCGAATGTTGACATCCTGCATTTCAGAAAGTTAGTTAATTGTTCTTCAATATCCTGAGGGATATTGGTTCCTACGAGCACCGAGATATCAGGATTATCCCGATCCAGGATAACTTTCTTCACATCCTGCTCCGAATTCTCCACGATATCCTGGGCCCGCATCTTTAATTGCTATGCTGCACTTGGTTTGGTCGAGGATTTCATTGAGGATGAGTAACATTCTTTCGCCTCTTGTTGATCACTATCGACTTTGACGACTCCCTAAGGGGTAGGGATCTTGATGCATTGGTGATATGTTGATGGTACGGCCTTCATATCGTGAATCCACGGTCTTCCCAGTATGATGTTATAGCAGGATAGAGAATCCATCACACAGAAACGTTGTATGGAGTTGAGTCCTTCAACATATACCGGCAACTTTATTTCTCCTACCGTGTTCCTAGCTTCTCCACTGAAACCAACGAGCACAGTAGACTTCGAAGTGATATCCATCGGAGACACATTCATTCTCTTCAGAGTCTCCAGTTGGATTATATTGACGGAACTGCCATTGTCAACCAGTATCCTGCGTACAAAATGGTTAGCCACATATAATGTTATTACCAGAGCATCATGATGAGGATCCTGGACAGTATCCCTGTCATCAGCATCAAATGTGATCATTTTGTCAGGTGTGAGGGTAGTCATCCTGATAGGTTTGTCTCCCCTCTCAGCCTTAGCTTCTTTTGCATGTCTCTTCGCCGCTGAATACAAAGTCCCACAGATGTCGGATCCTCCCGAAATAAAGTTGATTATCTTGGCATCCGCGGGAGGTGATGCTGCTCGTTCAGGATCCTTCTCAGTATCCTGACCTTTATTCTTCTTTCTTCCCAAGAGATCTTTTAAATATCACTTGCTCAGAAGATAGCTTATTTCCTTCCTCAAGGCAATGCAATCCTCCGTAACGTGTCCGAAATCCTCATGGAAGGCACACCATTTGGATTTATCCTTCCAATCAGCTTTTTGTTGATTCTTCCGAGGCCACCTGGCTTTATCTCCCAAACCCTGCATAGCATACATTAGTTCAGGTATATTAACAGAAAAACAATATTCGGATAATTCAGGATATTCTTTAGGATCCTCGTCTTCGACAGCATTCACTCTCTTGTTATCATTTCTGCTATATGGCTTGGAGCGGTATGGCTTGTACGAGGATTCTGACTTCCTGTTAGTCGACTCGTATGTTGAGGATGCATTCATCCTTTCTTGCATTTTCTTGTCATCTTCCAATCGAATATATCTTAGAACCCTGTTACGAGCCTCGTCGAGATTCCTGCAGGGATTCATTACAAGATCCTGATAAAACTGAGAATCCCTTTGCAACCCCATCTTAAAAGCTTGCACGGCTGTTGCAACATCAAGATATGGGATATCCAAGGATTCTCGACTGAATTTGTTCACATATTCCCTCAAGGATTCCTGAGGCCCTTGAGTTATCCTGTAAAGATCACTGGTTAGTTTTTCAAAACTCCGACTGCAAGAAAATTGACTATTAAATAAATTCACTAAGTGGGCAAATGATGTAATCGAATGCGAAGGGACATTTAACAACCATTTTAAGGCTGATCCTGTCAGAGTAGAACCGAAACCCTTGCACAGGCATGCTTCCTTGAGATCCGGAGGGATAGGGTTGATCTCCATCCTTTCCCTATATTGGGCAATATGCTCTTCAGGATCCGTGGTTCCATCGTAAAGCTTCATGTTTGGAGTCTGAAATCTTTTTGGGATTTCAGCATCACATATAGGACGTACGAACCGAGATATCCTGTGGCTATCCTGGGATACTTCAGGAATTGGCTGAACCACCCCAGGTACACTGGATATCATATCCTTTAGCTTCTGAAGCTCCCTGGATAATTCTGACGTTACAGCTGTATCCTGCAAAGATCCAACACTGTTAGTGGCAATGGTATTATTATTATTAGATACGTTACCAGTCGGAGGATTCTGCCCATATCCTGAAGCATATCCTGAGCTCCTCACAGTTGACATCCTAACCGAGGAGGGTACTTCAGGAGTATGATTCTGAGGAAGGCTGGGCACAATATTCCCCCTATTATCCTCAGCATACACAGCTGAACTAAAGTTCAAAGTTCTGGGCTGTAGTGGAGTGACGATATCCTCAGCAGATCTGCTAGAGCCGGACTTCAGGAGTTGTATTTCCCTCAACAGCATCTGGTTTGTTTCCTGTTGCTGCCTCATTTGTTCCTGCACACTCCCAAATAAGGTTAGAATTTCATCATTAGAAGCCAAAATCGGAGCAGATCCCTGGACATTCCGAGTAGGGATAATGTCCTGAGGTTGTGAAGAAGATTGCATCCTTGGAGGAGGTGGTGGAAGCACCGGACCAGTAGTAGTAGAAGTTGTAGCAGACACAGTGGAGGAGCTCATGTTTGATCTCGAGGCCATTGTAAACAACGTGGCAAAAAGTGAGGAAAACAGAAAACCGATTAGCGATTTCACAAAAATTTTTAGCAAAGAGAGCACCACTTGCCCCACGGTGGGTGCCAAATTGTTTTGGTCAAAAATTACCGAAGCAATTAAGTGATCAAATTAGTTAAGTGAGGTAGTGTGCTAAAACGTGTGTTGAAAATATGTTGGTTAAGTTATTTAGAAAAACAGTATTCAGGATACGGCTCAGGATATTGAGCTGTATCTATGATCAAACAATGAGCAAAAAGTAAAGGGGTTGACACGAGATGTACGAGGAAAGCCCTTGATCAATCTAGATCTCCGGCATAAAACCTCGGGAGCTGACAATGCAGCTGCCTTGTTCTTCTTATTACTTCAAACTTCAGGATACAGTGCAGGATGTGGTGCGGATCGACTAAGTGTTACAATATGACTTGGGTACAAGTGTAGTGATTGCAGTAAGCTAGAGAGTGAAGGTGTACGAGAGTGTTCGTGAAAAATTATGTGCCTTAAACTGATCCGCCCCCATCTATTTATAGTAAAGATAAAATAACAAACTATCCTAAACTCCCGGGATCCAGCGAATATTCCCACTCGAACGTTGAGGACCAAATCTTTCAGGTTCAACGGCTCCCTCACAACGAATTCGCCCGAGTCTTAAGGAGAAGAAGTCCTGATGACCGTTAGTAACTTGCAGCCATTAACCTGCACGTGTTTAATTCACTCAACCTCAGGATATCGCCCAGGATGTTAGCAATATCCTCGTCAAGCATCCTGGTCACAAATGAACAATTAAAAGCGGGATATTAGTCAGGATATGTATACTCAGAAAATGACCCATAACAGGTACAATAGCCGAATTGATGATAGATGTCTTTGTGAAGAGCTTGTGTTAGAATAGCAAACGCCTTCTTCTCTAAATCATATGCTTTCTTGTCGTCTTCAAGCATATTCGCCAATGCCGCCGCACTTGAACCTGCTTCTTCGAGGTTTGTATTGTATGGAGAGGTGAAACACGTCCATAATTCTGTGTTTTGGCCTAGAACGTAAGTATGGAAACGACCCTTCCATGATGAATAGTCGTTCATGTGATTCAACTTTGGCGGGCGATTGTTGCTACCCGTCTCCCTCTCACTAAGCAATAGATTTTGAATGCTTTGATTTTGATTCGACACCAATGCCCATTGACTTGCACTTATTGATTGTGGAGGCATGACATTCCTTAACCATGTGGCTGCCGAAGTCTGATCTTGACGTGGTCGTGGATCCGTACTCCAATCCCATGGACTCGTACTCATGATTGATGTTAGAACAACTGTACCTGATTAAACACTTGAAAAGGGAATGTTAAGATATGTTTGCAAAGCTTCAGTTTAAAGTCACAAGGATGCTTGACGAAATCCTGTATAACGAACTCATAGATTTCGTTCAAAACAACTTTTGGCGAAAATGTTGATTTCATCCAAGACAGACCCTTGACGAAAATAGAGATTTCGTCCAGAAAGTGATTTCGTCGAAAACAAGTGATTTTGTCTAATATGTAATTTCGTCGACAGTCTGTAAGATATTTTCCAAAATAAAAGATCAAATCTTTCTGACACAAAGTTGGTGACACTATTTCAACACAGCATGCTTTATCTGATTTTGAAGCTTCTTTTTCTCACCAACTCATCATCACACATACACACTATAGTCAACTTAATATATTAAAATTGACAAACACCTTACTTTCTCAGCTTTTCAAAGTTTTCAATTTCAACAAACCATCATGGTTTTGTACACACAAGTCAAACAATGATATAATACTCGAATAACACTTCACTTATATATCAAACAAGATCTACCACTAATATATATCAAGATCAACAAGAAAAAATGAAGAACACACTTGAATATTCCGTCCAACTTTTCACCAGAGAAAATTTCCGGAACAATATTTTGCTTAAACTTTCAACAAAAACCAAACTCCAAACATGCACACATGTAATGTAACAAGGTTTTCAATAAAACTATAGCAAAAACAACACTTTAAACACAGATTTTCAGCAATATTTTCAGAAAAAAAATGATCTTTAAATAATAAAAGTTTATGAAAATGAAGAACACACTTGTTTCAAGCAACACAATGTTTGGTTTTAAACAAGGAAAAGAGCCAAAGCTCTGATACCACTTGTAGGTCCGTTTTTCTCGGAGGATCTGATAGGTAACCTATCCTTGTTTATCACAAACACTATCACGGGTGCAGAATCCCCGCAAAGGTGCAAACCAAACAAACGTAAAAGCAGATAGCACAAACAGATAATCAAAGATTCACTTGGATTAAAAGGATGAGAACAAACTGCAAACACATGCACACAATGCTTGACGATAAACTCTCAGTTTCTCTCTATGCTCTCATGGACTAAACTATGAAACATACCAAGTATATATATCCTGACCAACGGCGAAATCCCATATGACGAAAACAATGTGTGACGAAATCAAGGATTTCGCCACACACATACTGACGAAAACAAGGGGAGTTCGCCATATATGATTCCTGACAAAATCATGGATTTCGTCAAACCCAAACATGTACAAAAATCACTTAGGCATGGACAGTAAAGCATGATTACACAAACTCTACACATAATGCACACTAGCATTAGGTTAAGATACAAATACAAAGACAAGACGTCATACCAAGTAGGATAGGAGGATATCCGACTAGGTAGACATGACAGAACATACAGACTCGATTACAAAAGACCGTTTAACATACAACGAAACAAGACAAGTTACAGACACATAAATGCACTAACAATTAGCTGCACGAATAAACCTCGGAGGCATTGTTATGGTTTTATACCCTCCGAAACGCGAAGACTTTAACACTAGTTAGGAAAAAAAGCATCATCAATTATATTGTATTTATTTTGCCATATTTTCTTGACAATTTCCCCGTTGGTCTTTTTCTTAAAAGAGGTTTGAGTTGTGACACTTAGGTGCTGTTTGTTTTTTCTGAAAAGCTCTGCACAAGCTCTTCTTTCTGCGTCGCGCAGACCACGCGCAAACATTGCCACACATAGAGTGTTTGTTTTTCCGAAGACGTTTCATTAAAAAACGTCCGCACGAGCTCTTCTTGGTGCAGACTTGGTCCAATCACTTCTAAGATCTTCTAAGGTCTACAGAGAGTTAAACACCACCACTCATGATCACCACCACCCATCACCACCACCACCACAGTTAACCACCACCGTCCACCACCCACCACCACCATCTACCATCATCACCACCACCACCCACCACCACCGTTCGTACACCACCGCTAGTTTATTTTAGAAGTCTGCATACATTAAAAAACAAACAACCTTCTTCTTGCAGATTGCAGAGGTTTGGTCTACCTCTTCTTCTAAACATGTCTGCAGATGTGGTTCGCAGACTGCAGACATTTTACCTCTTAAAAAACAAACAACATCTTAAAGAGTAAAAAGAAAATAATAAATAAAGAAAAATAATGATCAATAATAAAAAAATAAAACAAAAGTAAAAAGAAAATAATAAATAAAGAAATATAATGTAATAATGATCAATAATAAAGTAAAGTAAAACAATATATAAGAACCACGTAGAAGATCTACTTACTATATATAAATGATTTTAAATGGATTGGAACATTATTTCCACATAGGACCATTAATTAAATGGTATACCACCCCCCTCCTTGATTGATGGTGGTTCCCATGGATTAAACCACGATTGCCACGACCCTCCCATTTGAAAATTTTAAGACAAAAATAAATTAAAAAAAATAAATGGGATAGTGGTTTGGGTCATGACCACACCCTTAGGGTAGTGCTTTTAAATGATGAATTAAAGATGGATGACATAGTGCCTATGTGGAGGATCATGGTGGTTATGAGGGTCATGACCACACCCTATAGCCTAAGAATGAAGTATGGAAATCAGACACATGAGGAAAGGAAATCGGGTGTACAGCCATCGGAATACTTGACCCGAAATCTTTTCCAAATTCAAAATAACAATTAATCACCGAATAAAGGCTGAATTTTATAGTTTGTATAATTCTTTCAGTTTTAATTTCCATTTTGTAGAGATGGATCGAATCTCAGAGCTTCCTGAATATATTGCTCATCACATACTCTCGTTTTGTAATACATCCGATGCCCCTCCTGCAGAGCTTGTTCGAATGAGTGTATTGTCCAAGACCTGGTTTCACCTAACCGCTTCTTTCCCGATTTTAAATTTCAAGATTGATAATTTTGTATCGCGAGATAGTTTTTTTAAGTATGTTGAGTATACCACCTCAAGGTTTTACCATCAAAATCTCACTGCATACAGGTTCAGGTTCAAGGCAACTCTCGAGGCGCCTGCAGAATTGGATATTGTAAACAGATGCCTTGAATTACTTCTTAAGAAAGGCGTGACGAAGTTGGTGATTGATATTACTAACCCATCAGAATCTGTTATGCCAAAGTACCGTTTGCCTAACATAGTCCTATCTGTTTCTGTATTAAAATATCTGACTATTCGTGGCTGTGACTTACCTTCCTCCTTGTTGATTGATGCTCTCAAGTTTAAGTCTTTGATTTATTTGGAACTCGAACATGTCTACATAGATGACGAAGTGATTAAGTATCTCACTGCTAGTTGCCCTCTTCTACAAGTACTTAGGGTCTTCTATTGTCATGGTTTCAAAAGATTTTGTGTTTATGGGCATCAAAATCTTCAAAGTGTTACTATTTATAGTGACAGTCTATTTGAAAAAATAGACATTGAAGCACCAAAACTGTATCGTCTTGTGGTATTAGATTATGATCGAAGAGGGCCACCGCAAATCATGTTGGCTTCATGCGAAAAGCTAAGAACAGTGGCTTATTGTGGATATCCCTTAGCCAACTCGAATGGTTTTACTAATTTCTTATCCAACTTCCCATTTATTAAAAAGTTGGTTCTGGTTACTAAGTATAAATACAACCACCTCAAGTTGTCAAATAATTCCTTGAGGACATTGGTGTTAAATTTAGACTTTGATTTGGAAGAAATTGAGTTCAGTACCCCCAATTTGGATTTATTTATATACTCTTGTGATCCTTGGTATATCCGGCATGCGACTAGCCATTTACCCCACTTGAAAGCATGCATGCGGTGTTATCCTGATGGCTCTATAGATACTCTTTGGTTTCAGAGGTTGAGGCTATTTTTGGACAAGAAAAATGGATTCAAAGCTTTGAACTTGTATATTCATACGAACCGGGTTTGTTTTTTGTTTATCTATTACTTTGTTGTTGACAATTATATGAAACAATACCAACACAATGATGTTTATGACTATACTCACTCCAATGGACTTGCAGAAATTCGTTGTGTTAGAAAACCTAAAGGCGATTGAGTTGCCACCTTATGAACTCGAGCATATTGAGCTACATTTTGAGCATGAAGAATCATCTGATTATGCAGCTTTTGTGGATGCTGTACTTTGGTGTTGCCGTCCTCGATCTCTAAGCTTAAGATCATCCTTTTCTTTAACTGATTTTGAAGAACAGAGTGATCTTGTCAAGGTAAGAGTTATATGTGCTTTCTTTGATTATCCTTTACTGGACTTCAACATTGTTTAGATATCAGATTTTGTTTGTACACCGCAGTTAAGTAGATATATTAGTTTTTCTTTTTCTATTTTTCTTTTCAGTATACATACAGGAAGCTACTTGAACAAGAAGATCAAAGCCGTACCAGTGTTCAGATTGTGTCGCCTTCCTCTTCTAAAGCCCGTAAGCAGTTTTGGGGCTTGATGCCATTGCTGGGGGGATCACTTCGTGAAGAGAAAGCAATTAGCTTCATAAAGGAAGAAGGTAATTATTTTAGGCAGATTCTTTACCTCACTTATTAATATCCAAACAGTTGCGCAAGTTGTCCAAGAAGAAGCAGGATAATGGAACAGTCAAAGGTATGCGGAGATGGAGATTTGCTGATGCATTGAATTTAGGGGTCTTATCCGTTAGGACGAACGTATGATAGTTATTATAAAGATTAGAATTTATGGCAGAAACAAGTCAAAACTGAATTTCATATATGTTTTGCATTTTTATGTTTACATATGTAGTGACGGTTTTAAATCATGACAATGATGTTTTGCCTAAATATATTAATATATACTTTAAGGTTTTGCTTCATTACTGTTCAAGTTATATTTGGCCTTACTAAATGGTTTTTCTGTAGCCGGGAGAAACAGTCCCATGGGAAACCGGTCATAACGGGTCAATTTTAAAAAGGATCAGTTTGCTTCCGGTCAAAATGGGTCTTAGACAAAAGTGGGTTCAGGTTGAAATGTGTCACTTACGAAAAAGTCTCAAATGACTAAATAAATAACTATAGAAATTATTTATAATAGTTTTTGTGTTTCTTGTTTAATATAAGCATAAGATGCTTAGAATTCGATCCGAATATTAATACTAAACCAGAAGAAGTCAACATCAATAAAATTAGTGATGCATAACCAAAAAAAGGTCAATCACGTATGAAGAGTTTTTTCCTAAATGGGTGTTGATGGAAAACTTATTTACCAAAATAGGTGATTTGAAAAATAATTACCAAAATAGGGTTTTTTCTATATTTCTTTATTTTTTTAACTAATATGGTATAATTCTTCTATTTTTATTTAATCAACATATCACATTTATATTCTTTTCTTCCATCTAACTCATTATATAGATTTTTTTAACTAACTTATTAATTATTATATATATATTTTTTCTTTTTTTATAATGAAACCCATGTTAAAACAAACTGAGTGCTAATGCCTCTCATCTACTGTTTTAATTTATTTTTTTAGATTAATTTTTCATTTACTATCGTTTGTGTAATTGATTACCAATTCAAATGAAAACCCATAATATAGTATTTCTTAAAGTTACATAAATTTTATTAACAATGGGTTGATGTAAACATGAACACATGCCTCGTTTACAAAAAAAGAAAACCATGTTTGTGTTTGATTGTTTGTTCGATTAACGTTAAATAAATGAACATGAACTTGCTACTTTAGTGATTGTTTACATCTCTAAAATTAGAATGATTTAGCTCACATAAATGTAAAAGGAAATAAAAGAAAAAATGTTATGAAAAAAGAATTATATTTTGGTTGGTTAAAAAGTAAATACAGTATAAAGAGTAATTGTTTGAAGAAAATAGATTAAAAACATATTAGGTTAATTGAAAAAAAAAGAAAAAAAATATAATAAAATAGTTAATAATAAAGAAATAAGAAATAACACTCATTTTAATAATTTTTTTAAAAATCACCCATTTTGGTAAATATTTTTTCCACCCTCACCAATTTGAGAAAAAGTCATTGCAACATATATATTTTGGTAATTATTTTTCAAATCACCCATTTTGGTAAATAATTTTTCCACCTACACTCTTTTGGGGTGCTACAGAAAAGAAACATAATATAACCGACACAGATTTCACAACGATCAGCCGCAACTCTATGACGGCTCAAATCGGATTTGATTCCAACCAATATGATCACAAGGCGGCATGGTCTCTTAGCTCACATAACCACCTTTGGACATTGTCAAAGGTTTTTACTTTTTGTGATGTCATACGCAACTATGGTATGCACTCTTGCCTTGTCGTGTCCCAAATTTGTTGAGGCGGGAATCAGACACTGACATCATCAGTAGCTCATAACCAAAAATATTATTATATTAACAAGGAAGAACCTTAAGGAATATATTAGATCGAAATTCACAAAAAAAGCAGATGATTCAAGAGCTCATTTGATGATTAAAGCATAAAAGCACCAAAATTAGGGCACGGAAGAAATACCAGGAAGCGGAGGGTGTTTTATCCCAAAACAAAATCCACTGCTACAGCTACTGCGTTTTCAATTTGATCTTCTTCGGTGCAAGTCCGTGCTTCGATTTCTTCAAATCCAGGGATCGAATTTCAGATTGTAATGCACTTGTTGTAAGAATTTAGAAGAAAAGGAACATGTGGTGTGGTGGTGGTTTACACTCAGGTGGCATGTGGGTTTTGGGTGACTCCACTGAGTATGTTTTAGGGTTTCTCCGATACATTATAATATTTATAAGACGGTGTTTAAGAACACCGTCTAAAGCTTGCATAAAATAGTATAAGATGGTGTTTAAGCAATAGACGGGGTTTTTTTGAATTTTCTTGAATATTTTAATCAAAACAGCACAATGGTCATATGGGTATTGATTTTAAGACGGTGTTATTGCTTTAACCCCGTCTAAAATAAAACTTCAACACCGTCTAATACTCCATTTTGTACTAGTGAGTCACTAGATGAGTAGTGAACTTTTTTATTCTATTTGTTGTTTCTTCTTCAGTTTACATACATAAGAGAAGTTACTTCAACAAGAAGACCAATGTCATACCAACATCCATTATTTCACTTTCAAAATGGTCATAAAAGTCTTCGTTAACCTTGTCGTCAACTTCTTCCACATAGTCATCGTCATCATATTTATTCCATGGTTAATCATTCACATCTTGGTTTACATCAGATTTATTCACAACTTGGTTACCGTATTCCTTCACAACCAGAGCTTCATGAACCTGGTGTTGAACCACCTGGTTTACATCAACATGATCTTGGACCACCTACTTTACAACAATAATGTAACTTACAAAGAGCAAAAGACTTTCAAAAACCATGACCAGCAGGGAAAATAAAACAAAACACCCTGGAGGACCCGCTGTAACCTCTAAAAATCAAACACCTAAAAGCATTGAGCTCGTGACTCGCCCCATTTGTTCCAATCGGTCACCTTCCATTTCAACCTTTGAGCTTGGACTTCTCTGCTGGCTTTTGTACCTTATTGGAAACCAAATCGTTTCGAGCTCTCCACAAAATCCAGCAAGATAAAAAATAACCGACAGTTTAGGGTAAACTATGGGAACTAAAAGTGAAGTGTAATCAGCGACCCACGTAATCTCGTCTCAAAAATTTCAAAAACAAGAATTCGAGATTCCTTCGAATACTGATCACCGAAACTAAAGGGATCACGCTTATTAAATTTAATCACTCAACCTCTGCTGCAGGGTGAGTACTTTAATTTCTCCAAATTGTAAATTTGATTTTTTGTACTTTAATTCTTTAGATTTGTAGTTGGTGAAATTGGAGAGATGGATCGGATTTCACAGCTTCCTGATTTTATTCTTCATCGCATCCTCTCTTGTATTGATTCTTTGGATTACCCTGCCCAGCAGAGCTTCTTAGCTAGAATGAATGTATTATCTAGGAACTGGTTTCACCTAACTGCTTCTTTCCCGATTTTAGATTTCTATATTGATCAATTTAGTTCTTGAGAATGTTTTTTCAAGTATGTTGAATATACCACTTCCAGATTTTGCCACCAAAATGTCACAGTTGACGAGCTTCGTCTTGTTACAGATATATGGAAGCCTGCAGAATTAGATATCGTTAACAGATGTCTTGAATTAGCTCTTCATAAAGGCGTAAAGTTGTTGGAGATTGATCTTACTAACTCGTCAGAATCCCCTTTTGCTTCTGCTGAGTACCGTTTGCCTAACATTCTCTTATCTGTTTCTGTGTTAGAATCTTTGAGCATTCATAGCAGTCACTTGCCTTCTTCCTTCATGGTTGATGCTGTCAAGTTTAAGTCTTTGATTTACTTGAGACTTGACTACGTCAAATAGATGATGAAGGGATCACGTATCACGTATCTAGTCAGTAGTTGCCCTCTTCTACAAGTTTTTGTCATTAAAAGTTTTGATGTTTTAAAAAGATTTTGTGTTTATGGACATCAAAATCTTCAAAAAGTTATAATTTACTTTGACACTTCAGTTGAGAGAATAGATATCGACGCGCCAAATCTATCCTATCTTTTAACAGAAGATCCAGATGGAAGAGGGGCGCCACAAATGAACTTGGCTTCATGCAAAAAACTGACAGCAGTATTTTACTATGGAGATCCCTTACCTAACTTCTTATACAACTTCCCTTTCCTTACAAATTTGTTTTTGGCTACTGAATATGCAACAACCTCAAGTTGTCAAGTCATTCCTTGAGGATGTTGGTGCTGCATTCAAACCATGGTTTGGATGAAATTGTGCTCAGTACCTCCAATTTGGGTTTATTTATACACTCCACGTTTACGCTCACCGCCTATGGGGAATAAACACTTGAGTTCGGTAAGGGATTTAACCCATTTGAGAGAATGTATGAAATGTTATCCTAACGGTTGTATAGATAACCTTTGGTTTCAGAAGTTGAGGCTGTTTTTGGACAAGAACAATAGATTCAAAGTTTTCAACTTGTATATTCATGCCCGTAAATAGTCAGGTTTTCTTCTTTGTCAACCATTTATGTACTTTGTTGTGATCATTTATATATAATAATCCCAACACAAAGTTGTGTATTCATTCTAGAAATTTACAAGGTTAGAGAGGCTAAAGGCGATTGAGGTGCCACCTTATGAACTCGAGCATGTTGAGCTACGACTAGAGCATGTCGAGCAACTGAGAGAATCTTCTGATCATACAACTTTTGTGGATGCTGCACATTGGTGTTGCCATCCTCGATCTCTAACTTTAAGATCGACCGTTCGTATAACTGTTATTAAAGAAAAAAGTGATCTTGTCAAGGTGAGATTCATATGTGCTTTCTTCAATGGGATATTGATCATCCTTTTTTGGATTTATTCTAGGAAAAATGCTCTGTTATTTGTTATTTTTTCTTCAGTTTACATACAAGAAGCTACTTCAACAAGAAGAAGACCACACTAAAATTAAGATCGTGTCGCCTTCATCTTCTAAGGCCCAAAAACACTTCATGGACTTAAAGTCACTGTCAATGGCATCACCCCGTGAAGGAAAAACAATTAGCTTCATAAAGGAAGAAGGTACTTTTTATCCTTTAGAGACATCCTTAATTTACCTCACTTGCTGATATTCAAACAGTTGGCCAAGAAGAAGTAGATAATCAAAGGTATGCATGTATGGAGATTTACTGATGCATTGGATTTAGAAGTATTTTTCTTTTTTAAGAAAGGTGAACTTCATTAGGACACACGCTGCCTCAAACCGAGGCAACCAACAACAACAATACAAATTTACACCAATCAGCCCAAGAGATGGACGATCTTTTAGATCTAGACGAATACCACAAAAAACCTAACTTTTTAACCTCACTGATAATGTCATCTAATTTAACTGATTTATTTTTAAACCTTGCCTCATTCCTTTTTTCCAAATGCTCCAGCATCCAATCCTGATGAGGCCCTTCATAATCTCTTTCTTTTCCTGTTCAGACCCAAATGCTGATGAACTTCGATTAAGTCTCTGAAGGAGAACACCACAAGATTCTGACATTTGCACCAGTTGCTGATGAAGGACCAAAGCATCAAGGCGAAATAGCAAGCTGTGAAGGTATGCTCGACACTCTCTTCTCCATCTTCACAAAGCCCGCAAACCGTGTTACCGTCCCCAATGTTCCTTTTTTTAACGCATCCATGGTCGCAATCTTGCTAAGTCTTTTCAGTTAGCTAGGAAGAAGGTATGAACGTTATCAGTAAATATTTAGAGTTTATGAGGAAACTAATAAATTTGAATAAATTGCAGTTAACCTTTCATAAGTATTCTGCTTTTTGATATTTACATATATCTTTGGGCCTATATTTATGGTTTTTGCTAAGCATGTCATAAGATGCTAATCTAAGTTTTAAAATCAGTAGCATGTCTCATTTCTTTGTATTTATTTTAAATCATATTGTTTACAAGTTAAATGGTAAAACATGAGAGAAACTGAGATCCAAGCCTGTTTGATATTAGTAGCATGTCTCATTTAAGGCGTTTAACATCTACATCAGCACCCCAACATCATATCATTATCTTTATTTGAGATATATAAGATCATGGTCATCTTAGATGAGTCACTAGTTGCTAACCACAAAATAAACTGAATTTGGCACAACGTTTATGGTGGTTTTGGGGAACACAAGCTTTTCAGCGGGCCAAAGTTTATCACCAGAGAAGCTGTTAGCGTATACCTGTTAACCTTCAAACCATAATACTAAAATTACTGACATTCTAAGTGTCACACCCCAACCGATGGCGGAATCATCGGGGCATGGCACTGAGCGAAACAGATTGTCCAGAAGTTTCCATAACAATTATCATTACTATTTAATTTAAATAATACGTCCCATATCGTATCTCAAATAGCAAACAAATTATTACAGATAAAAATCCAGGCAAATATTCTGTTCCGACAACTCAGATTTAAATATAAAATTATTCATCTACTTCTAGAGACTCATGCTGCAAGATCTACAGACAACTATGCTCTAGACGCTTCTTCTAGCCTCACCTTCCTAGCAGATAAGCATCCTAATTGCCTGTCATATACGTTAAAATAAAGTCAATATATAAAATGTAAAGGTGAGCATACAAGTTTGATAATAGCATAATAGAGTTCGAAATAGTTTACGCATAACCAGCACGTACACAGAGGAAAACGAAGCATGTTAATTATCGATATGGATCTATCGATACCAATGACTGCGGGTTGACTGCCCGAGGCAGTTCGCAATACATGATTACCACCGTAATCCATGCAAGTAATTGTCCTTAACAACCCCCGTGTGAACGGGTGCTGAGTCCAAACTATAGTACTATCGTCGTTAAGGCAGGTAGACAGCATTCCACGTGTAAATATAACAACAAGCATTCATTTAGTCACGTAATACATGCGGTAACAGTTAGCGTTTAAAATGTTGCGTAGTGTGTTCGATGTGATTTCGTATAAGTAACGTATGTAACACCCAAAAGTGCTGAAAGCAAAAAGGGATCGAGTATACTCACAGTGATTGATGGATTGAAGGGAGCGCCTGAGAGTAGGGTTAGCCTGAATAGTTCGATAGCATAACGATAAGCAACGCGTAAAACGGAAACAAGTGTTGGAGAGTCAGACAGCTGGTCGATTGGATGGTAGTCCGATCAGACGGTTGACCGGTCGGTTGACAGTCCGTTCGGACAGTTGTCCGGTCGGTCGGTAGGCCGATCGGATGGCTGTTCGAGTGGATTGTTTCTTCCTTTGAGAAGGATGTGTTTGTGTATGATGGTTTGACCTTTTGAAGTTTTTGTTGTAGCATTTGAAAACATTGAAGTATCTTTACCTTTCAGGTCGGTCGATCGAACGGTCGTTCGATCGGCCGGCAACCCGATCAGTTAGTACTTCAAGGGAGAACATGTCCTCAGCAAAAGGTCACTCGATCGGACATCAGTTCGATCAGGTGGCAATCCTAGTGCATTGAACATGATGAAAATCGATTAAGTGTTGAAGCATAGTATCTCATGATCCGAAGAGTAATCCAATCGGACAGTAGTCCGATCGAACAGCAGTTCGTTCAATACTCCACTTCAATGAGTTATCCAAGTGTGGGGCCATGTGCTAGCCGATCGGCTGGCCGGTCGATCGGTTGACTGTCCGGTCGGCTAGCTGTCTGCTCGCACAGCAGTCCGATCGGTCAGCATCCTGACCTGGTCGGCCTGTTCGTCTAACACTTGGCTGTTCTGATTTGTTTGTCGTTATATCGAGGTATTTTGACAACGAGTCGAACCATAGAACCCTCGTTCTTACTAGTTTCTCCTGACCGGACAGGAATCACCCAAGTCCGGCTGGTGAACTATTCGGAACGGAGTTTAACGTTTAACCCTAAATCGGTGAACCTCGTGGATAGAAGAATCTGGATCTTGAGTCATGCAAGCACCGGAATGATTAGCAAATCGGTAAAAGCTCTGTTTCTATCGGTTTTGAAGGCATTGAGTGTAAAAGAGTTGAAAGAAAGTTGGAAAACCATCTTTCAATCCTTTTCACCATGTAAATGTTTTGATTTATAACAGATCTTTGTTTGTTTCTGAGGAAATCGGCTAGATCTAAGTTATTCTTGGTGGATTGAGGCCAAAACATGAAGTTCTTCAAGAACACCATGATGACATCATCCTAGAATGCTTGAATCTTGATGATTTCACAGTTAAAAGTTAAGATTTGAAAGATAGAAAGGTGTAGGAGTGCGTGTAGATCAAGAAGGTACAAGATTTAGGACGAAAACTTACCGGAATCGAGAGAAATCTGAGAAAAAGAGGGGAGCACGAGCTGGTCAGACAGAGGTTTCCAAAAGTAGAAAGTTTGAGAGTGACAAAGGGGAATTTATAGGATGCCAAATGAGGAAAGTGTTGGCCGATCGGCCAGGCAGCTCAATCGGACAGCGTGTCTGATCGGCTGGTAACCTGTTCGATCAGCTGCACGATTCGAGTGTTTGATGCGATGATTTCTGATATTTCGATCTCGATTGCGATTGATGAGATTACGATAGAGTTTCCTATTCAATTACTTTTAATCCCAACTACTATATCAACATACAAACATCTATATCTTGCACTGTCTCTTCTCCACCAATTATCATAATTCGATTTCGATTGAGTTCGATTGGGTTTCGATTGATCACCACATATAACGTAAATAAATATGCACAAGTAACACATAAGGCGCACACACACGTAAAATAACAACCAATATTCGCGTAATTCGAGTCTCGAGTTCGATGATGATTAGATTAGCTCGATTATTGATTAATTGACTTTATCGCATTGTTACTTCCTATTATTCACAGTCGTAAAGCGGTTCGTAGAGATAAATATACTTCGATTACTTCGATTGTAATTAATCACTCCACATAATACAACTAACATACAAACATAAAAATAGACTAACTACAGTCAAAGTAGTCAAAACAGGGATTGAGCAACGAGAAACGAATCGCAATTAGCGATCTTTTCTTCCTTTGACTTCAATCTTGACTTTGACTTTGACTTTCGCAAACACGGGGTGTTACAGCCTCCCCTTGTTTAGGGAATTTCGTCCCGAAATTAGGCCGAAGCCTTAACAACTAGCACCGTGAATCACCTTTTGCGACTTTCTCTCTAGACTTTCATTTAAACAACTGCGGGTACTTTGCCTTCATGTCGCTTTCGAGTTCCCAAGTGAACTCTGCGCCTCGTTTGCCTTCCCATTGGACTTTCACAATAGGAATGCGCGAGCGTCTGAGCTGCTTGGCTTGGCGATCCATGATTTCAACAGGCTTTTCTACGAAGTGTAGCGTTTCGTTTATTTGAAGGTCGTCGAGAGGTACAATTAGATCATGCTCAGCCAGACATTTTCAGAGGTTTGACACATGGAAAGTCGGGTGGACGTTACTAAGTTCCTCTGGTAGTTCGAGTCTGTAGGCGACTTTTCCGATACTTTCCAGAATCTTAAAAGGTCCAACATATCGAGGCGCTAGTTTCCCTTTCTTGCCAAATCTAACTACACCCTTCCAAGGTGATAACTTTAGGAGTACGTAGTCGCCAACGTCAAATTCAAGGGGCTTGCGTCTTCTATCGGCGTAACTTTTATGTCTACATCGAATTTTCAACAAGTTGTCTCGAATTTGGAGGACTTTGTCAGTCGTCTCTTGTAGTAACTCGGGACCGGTTACTTGCGAGTGACCGATCTCGTGCCACACAATGGGCGATCGGCATCTTCTTCCATATAATGCCTCGAATGGTGCCATCTGGATGCTGGTATGATAACTGTTGTTGTACGAGAATTCGACTAACGACAGATACTTATTCCAATTACCACCGAAGTCTATAACACACGCACGGAGCATGTCCTCAAGAGTACAGATCGTTCTTTCAGTCTGTCCGTCGGTTTGAGGATGGAATGCGGTACTTAAGTTAAGCGTCGTACCAAGAGCTGCTTGAAACGTTTCCCACAATCGCGAAGTAAACCGAGCGTCACTGTCAGATATGATGTCACGAGGCGTACCATGATTACAAATGATCTCGTCGGTGTAGATTCGGGCTAATCGTTCTACCTTGTAGTCTTCCCGTATTGGCAAAAACTGGGCTGATTTGGTCAAACGATCAACGACAACCCAAATGCTGTCGTGACCTGATGACGTGGGTGGAAGCTTGTTTATGAAATCCATAGCTATACTCTCCCATTTCCATATAGGGATTGGCGGTTATTCGAGTAAGCCAGAGGGCCTTTGATGTTCAGCCTTAACTCTTGCACAAGTCAGGCATCTTCCGACATAGAGAGTGATATCCCTTTTCATGCCCGGCCACCAGTACTTGTAGCGAAGATCCTGGTACATTTTATCAGCACCGGGATGAATAGAATACCGGGATTTGTGGGCTTTGTCCATTAAAATCTTTCGTAATTCGGTCCGCTTAGGGATCCAAATTCGGTCCAGAAAATAGAAGATCCCATTCGATTTGCTTACATGTTGAGCTCCATCGTGATAGATTCTCTCCTTCTTCAAGGTGCGTTCATTAAAACAGGCATGTTGGGCTTCGCGGATGAGGGTTTCGAGATCGTGTTGGGCTTGGGTATTACGAATGATGAGCAAATAACTCCGTCTGCTGAGCGCGTCGGCAACAACATTTGCCTTGCCTGGGTGATAACGAATCTCACAGTCGTAATCGTTGAGGAGTTCTACCCATCGGCGTTGACGCATATTGAGTTCTTTCTGATCAAAGATGTGTTGTAAACTCCTGTGATCGGTGAAGATCGTACACTTGGTACCATACAGGTAGTTCGCCAAATTTTTAACGCAAAAACAACCGCGCCTAGCTCGAGATCATGGGTTGTATAGTTCTTCTCATGGATTTTGAGCTGGCGAGATGCGTAAGCTATAACCTTGTCCCGCTGCATGAGAACACAACCAAGACCAAGGTTGGAAGCATCACAATAGACAATGAAATTGTTGTTTCTGTCGGGCAATGTGAGAACAGGAGCATTGCAAAGCATATGCTTGAGGGTTTGAAAGGCAGTCTCTTGTTCGGTTCCCCAAACAAAAGGCTTGTCTTTATGCGTAAGAGCAGTAAGCGGCATAGCGATCTTAGAGAATCCTTCGATAAATCATCGATAATAGCCCGCTAATCCAAGAAAAGAACGGACTTCAGACGGGTTCTTAGGTGTAATCCAACCCTTAACTGCTTCAATCTTCACAGAGTCGACATGGATACCTTGACTATTCACGATGTGACCCAGAAACTAAACCTCTTCTAGCCAAAATTCGTACTTGGAGAACTTGGCGTAGAGTTGATTCCCCTGGAGTAACTCGAGAACCAAACGTAGATGCTGCGCGTGTTCGGCTTTCGACTTGGAATAGATCAAGACATCGTTGATGAATACGATGACGAAACGGTCAAGATATGGCTTACACACGCGATTCATCAGATCCATGAAGACCGCGGGTGCGTTGGTTAAACCAAAAGGCATAACAACGAACTCATAGTGGCAGTAACGAGTACGAAAGGCGGTTTTGGGTATATCTTCTTCCTGAATGCGTAGCTGATGATAGCCTGAGCATAGATCGATCTTAGAGAAACACGTAGCACCTTGCAGTTGATCAAACAAATCGTCGATGCGAGGTAAGGGATAATGGTTCTTGATGGTTAACTTATTCAACTCCCGATAATCGATACACATCCTGAATGACCCATCCTTCTTAACGAAGAGGACTAGTGTGCCCCAAGGAGAGGTGCTCGGGCGAATAAAACCTTTTTCAAGTAATTCCTGGAGTTGGTTCGAGAGTTCCCGCATTTCGGATGGCGCGAGTCGATAAGGGGCTTTGGCTACAGGGTTAGCTCCAGGAATGAGGTCAATACGGAAGTCGATATCACGACTTGGCGGTAGTCCAGGAAGATCATCAGGGAATACCTGAGGAAATTCACGGACCACATGAACGTCTTTGACCTCTGTCTTCCTTTTCTTTTCCCTCCCCGCTACTACAATGTTGGCCAAGAAAGCTCTGTATTTCTTGCGGAGATACTTGCTAGCTTGGACACACGACATGAGCTTGATACCTTTCGAAGCAGTTTCGCCATAGACATGTAGTAAATGACCATTCGTGGGCGAGAATCGAATCATCTTGTCGAAGCACAAAACTTCAGCATGGTTTTCACGAAGAAAGTCCATGCCTACTATGACGTCAAAACTTCCGAGCTGCATCGGAATGAGGTCGATTGGGAAGATATGATTGTTGAGCTCGAGAGTACAATCACGAAGAACAGAATTAACGGCGATAGTTCTTCCAGTAGCGACTTCAACTTCGAATGACGAGGGGAGATAAGAGCGCTTACGACTAAGGAGCTTCTCGAATTCAAACGACACAAAGTAGTTATCGGCTCTAGTATCAAACAAACACGATGCATAAATACCATTCACAAGAAACGTACCATTAACCACGTTGTTGTCAGCCTGGGCTTGATGAGCATTGATGTTGAAGGTTCTGGCGCGTGCTGCTTGTTGCTGCTGCTGCTGAGGCTGCTGTTGCTGCTGCTGGGGCTCTTGCTTTACAACCCTGTTTGGGCACATGTTTGCAAAGTGGTTAGGATCACCACATGCAAAGCAGACTCGAGCATTGATCGCGGGTGCCTGAGCCGCTTGTTGGCCTTGCGGGGCTGGGAGTAGAGCTTGGTGAGTAGTGGTAGGAGCTGCAGTGTTGCGGGGACCATAGCGACAGTTGGCAGTGAAATGACCGTACAAATTGCAATGAGCGCAGAAACGACAGGCAAGACCCACCGGATGATGATATGAGCATGTCGGGCAGAGCGGGTGGGGACCTGTGTAAGCGCGCTTTGCTGGCGGTGCTTGAGTAACTGGTGCTGGTCAATGATGAGACTACTGCTGAGCCGGTACGGCTTGCAGAGGGGCAGCAGTGTAGTGACAGCACAGTTTTTGTTGCTGGAGCTGCTGTTGTTGTGCTTTTTCTTATGGCGTGATGACTTGGACGGTTGAGCAGTGGCGGTTTCGGCGGTCGGTCAGTGGTGGCTTGATGCAGAGACTTGGAGGGCTTATCCCAGAAACCAGCTTTTACTCGCTTGTCGTTGATCTCGGCGGCAAGCAAGTAAGTCTCTTCAATTGATGATGTCTTCGCGGCGTGAACAAAGTCGGCAACACAGTCGGGTAGAGCTCGAATGTACTTCTTGATTGCTATCTCTGGCGTCTTGACTTGGTCGGGATAGATAATGCTGAGCTGCTTAAAGCGAGCAGTTAGGGCAGCGTTGTCTCCATCCTTATGCTTAATGTTCCAAAACTCGTCCTCCAGCTTTTGGCGTTCATGGGGAGGGCAGAATTCGTCCATCAAAATGGCTTTCAGCTCTTCCCAAGTCAGCTCATAAGCTGCATCATTCCCGCGTTTGTTTCATTCGGCCGTCCACCAGTCTAGAGCTCGGGACTGGAAGACACCGGTTGCGTTTAGGGTACGGAGATTTTCTAGACAGCCGCTTTGGCGCAGAGTGACTTCGACAGAATCAAACCATTGAGATATAGCTGTTGGGCCATCTTCTCCGGTGAATTCTTTTGGTCCACATGCCTTGAACTGTTTGAAGCTGAAACCAGTTTTGGCAGCATCCTTAGGAGCTTCAATCCTCGACTCCTCAGATAATTTGATGACGTTCTCATACACTTCGCTCACAGCCTTTGCTACTTGCTTGGTGATGATAGCAACAAGACGTTTGTCTCTCTTTTCTTGGCGAGTAAGTGGGGTTTGGTGTCCAGATGATGACATTGTCTGCAACAGACATCGGCATAGGTGTCAGACACATCAAAATCGAATCTCACCTCACACGTCTACTACTTACTAAAGCTCAGGAACACATTGAAGCACGTATCACATAAACACATAGGCACATAACCACAGATTCACGTAGTTACAGAAGCACGTAAGCATGTAGGGCACAGAAACACAGAAGCACGTACGCATTCAATCACAGAGGCAGTCAGAATACGGAAACCTATCATTCAAAGCTCGCTAGTCGTTCGAGTATAGCGATCGTGTATAATATATCGAATAGTATAGTAAGAGCGTATCTCGTAGCGTAAGGTCGTCCATGTTGCAGCGACTTGTTAGTGTATTGAGATAGGAGAGCAATGTGGGTTGTGTGTGTCAATCGAAGTGAGAGCAAAAATCGAGTAAATATCAAAATTAAACACATAAATAGTTAAACACATATAAATACATAAACGAGCCATCAGAGTCAGCAGTTGCGAGCTCAGAATCGAAACACGTAAAAATCGAGAAATAGATTGTCTGCGGCTTTTAGACATTGACTACCAAAAGTGATTCGACTATTCTCAAGGACTTGGCATCACATTCCGACCCTCGGGGTCGGCCTCGGCCTCGATTCCTGGGCGTTCGGCATGCATCCCTAGGTCATACTCGTGAGTTCAGGTCGTTGGAGTCCGTCGAGGCTTTGATGGGAGTTTTGGTAAAATCTATGGGCAAGCCATCAAGGTTAGGGTTTCATCCCTAGCTTGACAACTTCCATGTGATTTTAGTAAAAGAGAGGAGATTATTCATCAACATATGGATTTCACTCCTGATTAGGTATAATTCTCCTGTTGAGCAGGCGTTCATCATTGAAAAGAATGAAGAAATCATTGATAAGTTGATAAAACAGCATTGATCAAGGAATTTAGTCGAGAGTTTGTGGCTTTCACACCTAATCTTGGCTAAATCGCTTTCTCATCTTTGAAAATTCGAGTGCGGTGTTAGTGTAGTGTAGGCGAGAATTAGTAGGATATATAGCACATAAACTCGGTCTGTTGGTTCCTAACTATAGTCTGGGTCTCTAAGACATCGACCCGGACTAGGTCGAGTCTTGCCTAATTCCCTATAGTTATAGCTCTGATACCAAGCTGTCACACCCCAACCAATGGCGGAATCATCAGGGCATGGCACTGAGCGAAACAGATTGTCCAGAAGTTTCCATAACAATTATCATTACTATTTAATTTAAATAATACATCCCGTACCGTATCTCAAATAGCAAACAAATTATTACAGATAAAAATCCAGGCAAATATTCTGTTCCGACAACTCAGATTTAAATATAAAATTATTCATCTGCTTCTAGAGACTCATGCTACAAGATCTACAGACAACTATGTTCTAGACGCTTATTCTAGCATCGCCTTCCTAGCAGATAAGCATCCTAATTGCCTGTCACATACGTTAAAATAAAGTCAATACATAAAATGTAAAGGTGAGCATACAAGTTTGATAATAGCATAATAGAGTTCGAAATAGTTTATGCATAACCAGCACGTACACAGAGGAAAACGAAGCATGTTAATTATCGACATGGATCTATCGATACCAATGACTGCGGGTTGACTGCCCGAGGCAGTTCGCAATACATGATTACCACCGTAATCCATGCAAGTAATTGTCCTTAACAACCCCCGTGTGAACGGGTGCTGAGTCCAAACTATAGTACTATCGTCGTTAAGGCAGGTAGACAGCATTCCACGTGTAAATATAACAACAAGCATTCATTTAGTCACGTAATACATGCGGTAACAGTTAGCGTTTAAAATGTTGCGTAGTGTGTTCGATGTGATTTCGTATAAGTAACGTATGTAACACCCAAAAGTGCTGAAAGCAAAAAGGGATCGAGTATACTCGCAGTGATTGATGGATTGAAGGGAGCGCCTGAGAGTAGGGTTAGCCTGAATAGTTCGATAGCATAACGATAAGCAACGCGTAAAACGGAAACAAGTGTTGGAGAGTCGGACAGCTGGTCGATCGAACGGTAGTCCGATCGGACGGCTGACCGTTCGGTTGACAGTCCGTTTGGACAGTTGTCCGGTTGGTCGGTAGGCCGATCAGATGGCTGTTCGAGTGGATTGTTTCTTCCTTTGAGAAGAATGTGTTTGTGTATGATGGTTTGACCTTTTGAAGTTTTTGTTGTAGCATTTGAAAACATTGAAGTATCTTTACCTGTCAGGTCGGTCGATCGAATGGTCGTTCGATCGGCCGGCAACCCGATCGGTTAGTACTTCAAGGGAGAACATGTCCTCAGCAAAAGGTCACTCGATCGGACAGTAGTTCGATCAGGTGGCAATCCTAGTGCATTGAACATGTTGAAAACCGATTAAGTGTTGAAGCATAGTATCTCATGATCCGAAGAGTAATCCAATCGGACACTAGTCCGATCGAACAGCAGTTCGTTCAATACTCCACTTCAATGAGTTATCCAAGTGTGGGGCCATGTGCTAGCCGATCGGCTGGCCGGTCGATCGGCTGACTGTCTGATCCGATGGCTGTCCGCTCGGACAGCAGTCCGATCGGTCAGCATCCTGACCTAGTCGGCCTGTTCGTCTAACACTTGGCTGTTCTGATTTGTTTGTCGTTATATCGAGGTATTTTGACAACGAGTCGAACTATAGAACCCTCGTTCTTACTTGTTTCTCCTGATCGGACAGGAATCACCCAAGTCCGGCCGGTGAACTGTTCGGAACGGAGTTTAACGTTTAACCCGAAATCGGTGAACCTCGTGGATAGAATCCGGATCTTGAGTCATGCAACCACCGGAATGATTAGCAAGTCGGCACAAGCTCCGTTTCTATTGGTTTTGAAGGCATTGAGTGTAAAAGAGTTGAAAGAAAGTTGGAAAACCATCTTTCAATCCTTTTCACCGTGTAAATGTTTAGATTTATAACAGATCTTTGTTTGTTTCTGTGGCAATCGGGTAGATCCAAGTTATTCTTGGTGGATTGAGGCCAAAACATGAAGTTCTTCAAGAACACCATGATGACATCATCCTAGAACGCTTGAATCTTGATGATTTCACGGTTAAAAGTTACGATTTGATAGATAGAAAGGTGTAGGAGTGCGTGTAGATCAAGAAAGTACAAGATTTAGGACGAAAACTTACCGGAATCGAGAGAAATCTGAGAAAAAGAGGGGAGCACGAGTTGGTCAGCCAGAGGTTTCCAAAAGTAGAAAGTCTGAGAGTGACAAGGTGTATTTATAGGATGCCAAATGAGGAAAGTGCTGGCCGATCGGCCAGGCAGCTCGATCGGACAGCCTTTCCGATCGGACAGCAGTCCGATCGGCTGGCTGTTCGATCGGCTGGTAACCTGTTCGATCAGCTGCACGATTTGAGTGTTTGATGTGACGATTTCTGATATTTCGATCTCGATTGCGATTGATGAGATTACGATAGAGTTTCCTATTCAAATTACTTTTAATCCCAACTACTATATCAACATACAAACATCTATATCTTGCACTGTCTCTTCTCCACCAATTATCATAATTCGATTTCGATTGAGTTCGATTGGGTTTTGATTGATCACCACATATAACGTAAATAAACATGCACAAGTAGCACATAAGGCGCACACACACACACACACGTAAAATAACAATCTATATTCGCGTAATTCGAGTCTTGAGTTCGATGATGATTAGTTAGCTCGATTATTGATTAATTGACTTTATCGCATTGTTACTTCCTATTATTCACAGTCGTAAAGCGGTTCGTAGTGATAGATATACTTCGATTGTAATTAACCACTCCACATAATACAACTAACGTAAAAACATAAAAATAGACTAACTACAGTCAAAGTAGTCAAAACAGGGATTGAGCAAAGAGAGACGGATCGCAATTAGCGATCTTTTCTTCCTTTGACTTCAATCTTGACTTTGACTTTGACTTTCGGAAACACGGGGTGCTACACTAAGGCACATAATTGAAACAAGGACACTCATTTATACATTCTATGCCTCAAAACAGGCGATTAATGCCTAAACTGCAGACGGGTTCCCACTAAAATGCTAATAGTTATAAAGAATGGAAGTTAAGATCAGGAATCTATTACTAATCCAATTTTCAGAGGCAAAATGATTTAAGTAATAAACATATTGTGATACTAAACACCAAAATCAAACTTGTTATTAAAGTCCAACTCTTTGATCATGTTAGCATCAAGAACCTCTAATCATAACAAACTATATGGCACGTGTATTAAAGACCATTGCTATTTTGGGGGCCTAAAGCTTGCGTCCACAAAAAGGAGTTGTTTACCTTGCAACTGGCTCACGTAGAACTCAATCAATTGAAGAGGCACTTCAAAAATTCTCTAGAACAACTGCAACCTTTATTAGAAACAGAGTCTTGTCCTGTGTAGAAATCAATAAAAGGGTCATGATTTCTTTAACAAATTATGTGCAAATTCAATTAAATTTTGATAACCCATGTGAAACTTCCTATATATTATATATATAATTAAATTTTCTAGAGCTTGGTTAATTGGATAGCTGAAAAAAGAAAACAATTTCCATAAATTTCTCAATTTCAATCCTAACCCAGTTGAAGAGCTGAAGGTGAGCACAATGACAACAAAATGATGCAGGATGAAGAAAGAAATGAGTGCATTCTAACTCGTGGTTTATTTTTCCGGGTGGCCATTCAACCAATATATACCCATTTAGGGCTAATAATTCATCTTTCACACCAGTACGTGTGTCAGACAGTATAGCATATGCATTGTCATTTCTATTCATTAGTATTTTGGTCGTGATTGTATTCACATACAAGGTAGCTGGTTATACAAGACACCAACCTACATTGACAGAACTACATTGGTGTGGCATGTTGACCCGTCAGGTGACCCTAAACACGATATAACACTATCATTCTCTACAACACGCTAGGGCAAGTGCACCCATCGTTGGCATAGTATAGTGATGATAAGATACCATACCGATGACGTCCAAGGACACAAGAGCTTTTTTTATTTGGCGACCACTTTTTTGTTCCGAGGTGACCCGTCGTTTGTGTATGGGGAGCATTCCCCATTTGGCCGATCGGTACCGGAACATAGGGTTCCCTGGCTGGGTTGTCAATGTCTTCATGATCAGTCATGATCTTGGAAAAGAAAATATAATAGTGGTTGTAAAAAATTGTGGTGGATGCCAATGAAGAAACAATGGTTAACCGAGAGGTTAGTCCATGGGTCGAGTCTCGTTAGATGGGGTTAATCCCTTCTTACCTCGATCGATGGCTGGATGATCTTGAATCTGTCACCTGCATAGTGAACACACCATGACTCGCAACAAGGAGAATGGGGTGGGGGTTGCTCCTTGTTACCACCCTCCGGCGTAAGAATCAGTATTTCCTTAGGAAGCAATATAAGATGATTTAAGTAGTAAGTGTGAGTGAGCAGATTAGCATTATCTCAAACCTGGTTCGAAGTCTGGTATTTATAGCTGAAGAGTGAAGGAAAGAGGCCAATGGACCGTTTGATGGGCCTTGGGCCTGACTGACAACCTGCAGCTTATCCACTGGTCTGGCAGGTGTGTAGGCTGCAGAAGTGTCAGGCGCACGGTGTAGGTGTCGCAACATGTCCTGCTATGTCATGCGCACGAAGGAGCGACCACCACGTGGTCTGTTGACTTTGGTTGTCAGCCTGTTCATCAGCTTTACGCAAGTGGGAGCTCTGTTAGTGGACTGGGTGGCCGCGTATTGGGACCGTCATTGTCAGTGTCAGGGCGAGCCACTTGGTGGTTGGTCACAGAAGTCAAAGTGACAGTTTCACTTGTATTATAATAAGATGTTATCTTGTGCCTGTGCCCTGTAGGTTTGCGCAAGACTATAGCATGTGTTGGAAAACATCCCCATTAACTACTCTGCACTTCCTTCCACAAGAGTGGCATGTGTTGGATGAGTTGCACATTGTCACACCCCGATATTTCCACGTATTACCTGTGAGCCCGGTGAGGAGCATCGTGACGTAGTTGATATCATCATAGTCAAATAATCACAGTTCAGAGCACAACGGAAGTCTAAAGTAAATAAATTACAAATCCGATTCAAAGTAACATCAAATATTACAAACGAGTTGTAAGATGGATCCACAGGCGGATCTTAAAACCGAAAGATAAATACTGTTCAACAGACTTTAGGTATCTAGAACTTGCAAGATTCCCTATTAACGCCCTGAGCTCCCAGCCAATTTGCGTACAGTACCTGTCACTTAACCTTTTTGGAAAATACGTCAGTTTACACTGGTAAATACAATTAACTGACTCTTTTGAAAAATCTTTATGAAAATTGATTTGAATGCACAAGGCACAAAAATTCTTTTATAACTTGGGACAATTATATTAATAACAATCTTGTATCAGATTTACATGTTTGTCCAACATTTAGGGCCGATGATTATACAAACCGATCAAGATCAACCGACACACCACAAATATAATCTCATAAGAAGTTACCCGTACGAGTGAGTATATCTTTTACATACGCAACAGGACGTGTTATGCCTACACCTTGTGCTTAAGTTGTGGCCATTCACTTTTTAAATGACCAAGGATATCCAGGACACGGTCATTAACCCCCAATGTTATTTGTTATCAAGCAATACTGATTAAAATGGGATTATGCAATTTAATCATCTCCGATTAAAAGGTTTCTACACCCGACCAAGCGGTATTTTTATAATACCGTATCCCAAGCCCGTATAAGGGAAAATAAGTTAAAAGTATTTACCTGAGCTTAAAATGCAATTTATTCTCAGCTGTATATTATAATCAGTAAGCACAAGTACCTTTACTGGGGCTCTTAATCTGGAATGAAGGTTTTATTAACCTATTAGATTCCTAACGGGTCTTATTTAAGTTGGAACTTAGACCGGTTAGTTTTAAGGAAAGGTTTACGGTTCAAACGCAAGATTAAGCGCAGACCGGATTAGAATGTGATTTAGACCCGAAAAGTTTGGAGACTTGTATAATATGGGTAAACTAAACACATTCTGGATTTTGAGACAAAAACAATAAGGTTTGACCCGTTTCGGTTAATTTATGCAAACTAGCTACATAAACCGCACCGAACGCGTAAAATGCATAACGGGTCAACAAATGAGTCATGAACAGGTTTCCTATGTTAATATGCCCTAAATATGTTGTGATATCAGTAGGATACCTTCCATTATGCCCAAACGAATTTAAACTCAAATTATGCCCCGTAGGGGTATTTTGGTCATTTAAAAGCTTATAAAAGAGATTAAATATTAACCTGGGATCCAGGTCTGATATAATCAGTAAAAATACTTAATTTAATAAGTTATATCAGTAGGGTATTGCTTATATGTGAAATTTATTATTTATAACCAAACTATGCACCGTAGGGGCATTTTGGTAATTTCACATAAGCTTTTAAAGGTCAAATTTGGAAATCTGAGTTTAAAACTTTTGCTTACTGTTAACATATAAAAGTTTACTAAAAATAGATTTTTCCAAATCCCAAGCATTAAACCTCTATCTGAGTTTAAAACTTTTGTGGTTCCATGCATTAAACCTCTATACTAATCACAAGACACAATGAGGTTACATAGATTTTTCCAAATCCCAAGCAATCTATGGAACATATTAAGATATACCAATCCTCATATGGTGCTTTTGTCATACCATCTGGTATTCGCAATCGATAGAGTTCAAGAGATATCAACTACATATGCTGACGCACTTCATCTGGAGAGAGGGTACACTAGAATTTACGACTGAAGATTTCTGACAGCAACAGAAGAAATGGTTCCTACGATTTTTGTCTGTAGGTTTTACCTTACACTTAATATCTAGGGTTCTTATGGAAGATTTTAAAAGTTTGCTAAACTTATAATTTATGAAGGATTTATTGGAATCCGAATTCAAACAGAATCTCTAGCATTTATATTACTGATAAATGATTAGGAATGTACCTGGTGTCATTATTGATATGAACTAACTCAGGCATTTTAAGCGCTTTCATTCTTAGGCTTTCTATCCTTAGCCGCACTTCCCTTGGCATATTTAGGGCACGTAGTCTTGATGTGGCCTTTCTCGTTACAGCCGTAGCAGACTGCATCCTTTATGTCCTTGCAATCCAAAGTTTTCTATCCTTTAGACTTGCAGATCCCACAAGGTAAAGGTTGAGATTCAAATCTACATTTCCCGTAATGGCGGTTCTTGTAGGTTTTGCATACAGGTTTCTGGTTGGATTCTTGCTTACCCTTTTTCTTAGAACTCTGGGTGTTATCTTCCTTCCTTTTCCTTTTTAGTTCATCCTTTGTAGTCGAGGCATGAACAAGATCCTTCTCGTGAGTAAGGAAGTGTGGTTTCTGATGGGAGTTGGAGCAAGTAGCATTGGGCTCTTTGAACTTTTTCACGGCCTTCTTCTTAGCTTTTCCAACAGCTGCGTCAATCATAGATTGAAGAATATCCTTGTCAATTTTGAGGTTCACAATTGTAGCATCATTAGCATGCGTTGCATCATCAATGGCGCGATTGACTGTTGTCTTATCCGAGTTTGTCATCCTCAAGATTTGGTTCCTAATACTAAATGAAACAATTACTTAGTTGCAATCCAACAACCGCTATTCATCATCCTAATGGCCTTAACACATACTAATCATGGTATCATTAAACCATACAGGCTAATATAGTACTAACATTCTTAATGAACGTTATTCAGATATATATATATATATATATATATATATATATATATATATATATATATATATATATATATATATATATCAATTATACTTAGCCTAGGCCATAAAAGACCATCAATGGCATTTAAGGTTTGGACCTAGTCCATCACCTTTTTGACATGGGATCAAAATGTCACATCTGTCTTCATTATATTGAAGAATTTGGATAGCTTGAAAGCCTGGCATAAGGACATCAGAAAAGAGCGATTCCTAATAGATATAAAATATCTATCTAAGATTTGATGAAGCAGTCTCTAAAGTATCATCGGCCAATTTCTACCTCGCGTTATATGACCAGAGTCCTAATCAGGCGGAGACAACAGTTTACAACATTTATTGTTCATAATAGACTTATCTGTGCCAGAATCAAATAAATTTCTGCATAAACCTCTTGATAAGGAAAGTTACCTGCTATATTGTCATCATTCTGCACTATCTCCTGGGCGTTCCTCTGGAAAACTCACGCGTTTGTTTCCTTGGCCTCTCCAGGCTTCCTTATAAGTTTTGGGCAGTTGGTTTTGATGTGCCCTCCCTCGTTACAGTTGTAACAAGTCGCGTTCCTTAACTCCTTGCAATCTAAGGTCTTGTGACCCTTGGTTTCGCAAATTCCACACAGTTTAGCCCGTGGGTCAATCGTACATTTTCCAGAATGTTGATTTCTGCAGTTACTGCATTTGGGTCTGTTATTAGACTGACTCGAGTTTTTCCTAAACTCGGAATCTTTCTTGTGCTCAAAACTTCTCTTTTTCTTCTTGTCAGATCGATGGGAGCTCTCCCCCTCTCTTTCCCTTTTTCCCTCGCCAGAAGACTTAACAGACTTATTCCTGATTGCATCTAAGGTGAGAGATAAGGATAAGTCCACCACGGACCTATATGTGGTAGGCCTTGATGCCTTGACATTTCCTTTAATTTCTGGTGCTAGGCCTCCAATAAAATGCGCTATGCATTTAGGTTCAGGGGTGACTAAATAAGGAACTAGGCGGGACATAGTGTTGAAACTTGTCACGTATGCCTGGCAATCTAAATCCTTCATGACCAGAGTCAAGAAGTCTGTTTCCATCTTTTCTACCTCATGTTGAGGACAATAGTTTTCCTTGATTAATGTAACGAATTGATCCCAAGATAAGTTATAAAGTAGGATCTTTCCCGTGGATTGGATCAATGATCTCCACCACGCCAACACTTCTCCTTTGAATGATTGTGAAACAAATTTCACAACATCTTGCTCTGCACAACCGCTGATGTCTACTACTGTGTCCATCTCATCCAGCCATGTCATACAATCGATGGCTCCTTTCTCTCATGTAAATTCCCTTGGTTTACAAGAGACAAAGTATTTATAAGAGCAGGTCTTAACATGTGGCTCCTGATTGAGCACAATGTTTCTGGATGGAACACTACTCTGATTTGAAGGATGATGAGAATCATTCTCATGAGTCGTATGCATCTTAGAAGGTGGTTTTGTGTAGGGCACAGATTGGGTCCCACTATGAGCACCACTTGAATCTTCGAACCGCCTGTCAATGGCTTGAGTGACTACTTTATCTATCATCTTCTGTAATTCTGCAGCCGTTACATTCATCCTTGGATTGTCATCTCTCATATTGGGATGACTGTTGACTTCATCTGATTCAGACATGCTGAAGCTTGTTTTCTATAAAACTAACGCCAATAATTTTTACTTAGGAGTCTATTTTTGGAATCATCATCTTCGATGTTTCATTAACCATGGTATTAATAGACCCTATTTGGTTAATTTGATAATCGTGTTTATTTTAAATTTTCATTATAATTAATCCAGCCATAAGCTATTAAGGATATTGAAATGGCACAAAGGCCTTGTCACGAGGACAATTTTGAATTTATAAGCCATGATCTTATAGGATCGAGGTATTTAAGGTTTGAACATAGTTCATTACTTTTCTTGACAGAGAGTCAAAGACGACAACTATCTTTTGTCTTTTAGGACAATAGATATAGCCCGTAGGCATTTCATTACTAAGGAATGTTTATCATATGATCATCTTCTCGGACGACTTTGGTCAGGATCGTATTGATCATACAGACTATTATGCTTGGACGTAGTCCAACATCTTTAGACAGGGGGTCAAAGACCACCACTGTTGTTGTCTTATCGGACAACAAGTTTAGCCCGTAGGCACTTCACCACTAATGGATGTTTATAATATGATCATCTTTATTTGATGATTTTAAGCCATGATTTCTGAATCACTGGGCTAGATAAGTAAATTGGAAGAATCCAATATAAGGATGACTGTTGTGATTTTCTCGAATCACATTTGTCAAGAGTGCTAACACGTTCTTAGGTGTTAACAAGGATCTTTTATCTTAAAAAAAGGCTTTACCATTTTAGCTATGTCGAAAATGACATATAAGCTAGGTTATACCTCTAAGACTTTCTTTGATATTTTATGGCAGAGCAATCATAAATTGAAATGACGTTCTGATATAGGATATATTACATACGTATACTATTTAATACCAAAGTAAAATAGGAAGCTTTTCATAGAAAACCTCAAAATACAATAACTGCCCTAGACGGGTCTTACACAGAGAAATTCGCCCACGTGGGGACTTAAAAGATATATATGTCCTTATAGGGACTACTATGGAAATGAAACATAATAAGGAAGTTCCTTCTTCATTTTATTTCTTATTCTGAAAGTTTTCTCCTTGGTTCTCTGAGTACGGTATGGGTACAGAAGGTTCCTGTGGGTAGTCGACATCTTCTATTTTAGAATTCTTTGCAAAAGTGGAATCCAAGGATTCTATGGTTAATCAACAATATGGATCATGAATAAGATCAGGATAGGTATATTCCAAGTCTGGGATTCCAAGATTTGGAGGTAATGAGTCCTTTGATTCCATAGGTATTATCTTTGGAGCGGAATCTTCAGGGACAGCAAGTATGAATTCCTCCGTTGCTTGCTTCTCACTTGAAGGTTCAAAGGTCTTGGGTACAAAATTTAAAAATGTGGTTAATGGGTTCAAAAAGGTCATTCCTCCATGCTGGCCATATGCTAATTTGAGCTGTAGTACAAAGCTCTGCATTCCTATACTTCGGGTCGGGAGAGCTTTCATCAATGGCAACTTCGCTCGGTGACACGATCCTGAGATGCATAAATATCGAAAACAATGTATACATATAATAGGGATGCGATCATTCCTAGTTCATGTCTAGACTCGGAAGTCAAGGAATGTGCTACTGTGTCATTGAGATTAAACACAAAAGGCTAGTGTTTAATTCACTCAATGTTGGCTCTGATACCAACCTGTCACACCCCGATATTTCCACGTATCACCGGTGGGCCCGGTGGGGAGTATCGTGACGTAGTTGCTATCATCATAGTCAAATAATCACAGTTCAGAGCACAGCGGAAGTCTAAAGTAAATAAATTACAAATCCAATTCAAAAGTAACATCAAATACTACAAACGGGTTGTAAGATGGATCCACAGGCGGATCTTAAAACAGAAAGATAAACACTGTTCAACAGACTTTAGGCATCTAGAACTTGCAAGATTCCCTATTAACGCCCTGAGCTCCCAGCCAATTTGCGTATAGTACCTGTCACTTAACCTTTTTGGAAAATATATCAGTTTACACTGGTAAATACAATTAACTGACTCTTTTGAAAAATCTTCATGAAAATGGATTTGAATGCACAAGGCACAAAAATTCTTTTATAACTTGGGACAATTATATTAATAACAATCTTGTATCAGATTTACATGTTTGTCCAACATTTAGGGCCGGTGATTATACAAACCGATCAAGATCAATCGACACACCAAAAATATAATATCACAAGAAGTTACCCTTACGAGTGAGTATATCTTTTACATAAGCAACAGGAGGTGTTATGCCTACACCTTGTGCTTAAGTTATGGCCATTCACTTTTTAAATGAGCCAAGGATATCCAGGACATGGTCATTAACCCCCAATGTTATTTGTTATCAAGTAGTACTGATTAAAACGAGATTATGCAATTTAATCATCTTCGATTAAAAGGTTTCTACACCCGACCAAGCGGTATTTTCATAATACCGTATCCCAAGCCCGTATAAGGGAAAATAAGTTAAAAGTATTTACCTGAGCTTAAAATGCAATTTATACTCAGCCGTATATTCTAATCAGCAAGCACAAGTACCTTTACTGGGGCTCTCAATCTGGAACGAAGGTTTTATTAACCTATTAGATTCCTAACGGGTCTTATTTAAGTTTGAACTTAGACCGGTTAGTTTTAAGGAAATGTTTATGGTTCAAACGCAAGATTAAGCGCAGACCAGATTAGAATGTGATTTAGACCCGACAAGTTTGGAGACTTGTATAATATAGGTAAACTAAACACATTCTGGATTTTGAGACAAAAACGGTAAGGTTTGACCCGTTTCGGTTAATTTATGCAAACTAGCTACATAAACCGCACCGAACGCGTAAAATGCATAACGGGTCAACAAATGAGTCATGAACAGGTTTCCTATGTTAATATGCCCTAAATATGTTGTGATATCAGTAGGATACCTTCCATTATGCCCAAACGAATTTAAACTCAAATTATGCCCCGTAGGGGTATTTTGGTCATTTTAAAGCTTATAAAAGAGATTAAATATTAACCTGGGATCCAGGTCTGATGTAATCAGTAAAAATACTTAATTTAATAAGTTATATCAGTAGGGTATTGCTTATATGTGAAATTTATTATTTATAACCAAACTATGCACCGTAGGGGCGTTTTGGTAATTTCACATAAACTTTTAAAAGTCAAATTTGGAAATCTGAGTTTAAAACTTTTGCTTACTGTTAACATACAAAAATTTTCTAAAAATATCAGTAGGTACTAAGTCTTATATGTTTAAAATAGTTTTAACTCATACTATGCGTTTTAAACGCGTAAAAAATCGCTTTTAAGCGATTTTCGGGTTATATAAGAAAAGCTGATATTTTTATCATTCCAGAAGGCTTAAAATATCTTATTTATCATACAAAATCAGTAGCAAAAAGTTTGGTGTCAAAATGTTATGTAAAACTCACTTTATTAAAAAAAATGGTATAACCGACAATTACCGAATCAAAGCTAGAACCTTATGTTATGCTCAGCTTAAAAATAAATTAAAATCTTCAAAAATCTCAAAATATTATATTACATCAGTGGGTCAAAAGTTTGGTATTAAAATTTGGGATTAAATAGGCTATATGCTAATTATGCCGTTTAATTAATAAAAAGCTTTTTAATTACGATATTGAGCATAACTCCTAATCTAGACCTCAAACCGATGTCAAATTTTTAGGACATGTTTATAACTCAGTAACAAAGGTTTTTGTCCTCTCATATTTTCAAAAATCTCGTTTTAAGGTCAAAAGGGCATAATAGTCAACATTTAGGCATATAACGGAAACATGCAATGAACTAGGATTTCTATGGAACCATGTTGTATAACCTCAGAGGGTTATACTAACCTATAACATGGTCCTAAAGGAATCCTAAGGCATATCTAAACTAAGCTAAATCGGTTCAGAACTAAAAGTCAAAGCAAAAGTCTACTATTGCGACTTTTGGTTCCGAACCGAGCCTAAACTCAGAATTGTCAGGTTGAACATGCTTAAACATGTTCTCATATTAATTTCCAAGTTATTTAAGTGTTAAAACATGTTCCATAACTTCTGTATTATTAGTTATGAATTTATTAGTAAAAATTGACTCGTTTGACTTTTTATTAAGAAGTTTGACCCGACAATTGACTGAGTAAACATGGTAATTAGGAGGTGCCCTTTTGAGGGTTTAACACCTACCTAATTACGGTCACGTAGCCATGTTCATTGCGAACAATGGCTCAACCGTTTAAAAGTCAAAGAGTTTATCGAAAACGCTTGACTTTTTGGTTATAAACGCTAAATAAAACAACTAGCCACGAAAGGACACTTACAAAGGGTCCAATGGACTGAATGAAGGTTCCCAAAAGCTCAGGATCCTCCTTGAATTTGAGAGCAAGAACAGAAATGATATGAAGTGCAAATAAGAGCCAAGATCAAGGGGTGTATATAGGTTTTTGAGAACCGCTAGGATCATTTCTTGATAAACGAGCCTTGATCTGGACCGTACACATCATACCCCCTGATTTTTAATACTATGGGTGCCAAAAATGGCCCATAGAATGAAGAAACCCATGTGCGAAAACTAGAAACCAGGCTGCTGATTGATAAAAGCTGTTTTACAGCTCTGATGGACTTACACGGCCCGCGTAAGAGTCCAAGAGAGCTTACGCAGCCCGCCTAATACCCAGATCAGTAACAAAAGTTTTAAAAATTGCAGAATTGGTCCCTGTGTGCATATAAGGTCATTTTTGGCATGTTTGAGGTCCGTTAAGCCATTTTCAAGGCTCTATGATGATGCCTAACCATAGGGAACATGAAACATGCTCAAAAATATGTCAGATGTCGGTTCGTTTGGCCGTACAGTCACGTTGTTCGTGAATTACGACGAAACACGAACGGACGCGAAAAACGAACCAACTTACGCGACGAATGGAATTTTATCATGCCAAATACTAAAATAAAATATTTTAGTGATTACATAAATTTTTGGATGTACGGATATATTCAGAATGTAAGATATGCGTGAAAATGCAAACTTGTGCACTTTTTGACGCTTTTAGTCCCTGTTGATCAAATAAGTTTATTTTTGCGCATCAAACACCTCTAAGCCTATTTCTAAGCTATGTAAAGGATATTTGGGGCATGTTCAACTCATGATCATATTCCAGAAGGTTCGATGCTATACGAATCGATAGACTTTTGCAGTATGACGCAAATAGTCCCTCTAATGCGCAAACTTGCGCATATCATCGTTTAATAGCATTGAAGCCTTTTCTAATCCATATTAGGCATTCTTGGGATTATTATTAACCATCACGATGCTTCGGGTTCGCAAAAAGGTCATTCAGAGGTATAATTAAACATATTGACACTTTTAACCCCTTAAACTTGCAAAGTTGCGCGTAACGCCACTTAAAGGCATAAAAACCTTAGACGGCAAATAATTGGCATTCCCGAGAGTATAATCAAATATCATGAAGCTCCTGGTTTGTTAAAAGGTCACTCAGAGGTAAGAATTAACATGTTGATGCTTTTAACCCTTTATTGCGCAAACTTTCAATTAATTACGCAAACGTCTACACTCGATCAACAAGTGGCCATTTGTGATTATAAATACCGTACGAGGTTATTTAGAAACTTATTTTAGGTATGTTAACACTCTTGGTCCTTTCATAATCAAATTTTTCGATTTTTTGAAAAATTAGTCCCTTAAATTCAATGTTTGACTTCATTAGGGTTTATTACACGTGTCAATACATCATTGGACGTGATTTTTACGAGGTGTTACACACATGCACAGTAAAAAACAACACAAAGGAAAGGTTCCATCGTTCATTGCTATCCGCTAGCGCCCGCGAGGGACTGTAGCATGAAAATATGTTTTGACAGAAAGTGAATGGAGTAACACGACAGTTGTAGAAGATGTGGATTCAGATGGTCACTTGTCACTACCGAGTGACAGCTACCTATTAGGTGTATCGTATCAGAGTAGGCTCGAGCGGAAGCAGAACAAACACACATACACACACTAGCAGAAAATAAAGAACACGAGAATTTACGTGGTTCGGTCAAGGTGACCTACGTCCACGGGTTGCAACTAGGGTTTTTTTTTATTAGATGCTCACAACTGTTTTCAGAATGACACAGACTACAGTTACATAATAGGTATTTATAGAACAAGATTAGGGTTTCCTACTTGGTTAACAAGTTAACTAAGTGGGCCTAATAACTAGGGCCGGCTAACCCTAACTAGGGCAAACTAACCCTAATTAGGGCCGGCTACCCTAAAGCCTACGAACCCAACAATCTCCCACTCGGAGGCTTTGCATAGTCCACAAAGTGCATCCAAGAAACCCATCACCAGTAACTTCAGTAATCTTTACGTTCAAGTCTTCATAGCCTCCAATTCCAAGAACAAGCTAAGACTTCAGTCACATCCAAGCCACCTAGGTGCAACCACACCTCTCATCAAGTAACTGAGAGACCAGTTGAAGCTCCCACAAGCTCCAACCCAACAGTCTTATCAGACCCATTCTCTATCTCAACCAGCTTGCACGATCCACCAGTCCAGAGATACACCGAGAATTAATACCACTCTCCATATTTTGCAAACTATTTCCAAGAGAGCTTTTTTCTTCAGTCGGAACCTTCGTCTTCAAAACCCAACGATTCTTTGTGATTATACCCGGAACACGACCCATGCTCCCACTATCACCAAATCCCCTGACTGGCTTAAACTTAAACCCCCGACCACATTCAACTGACATCCCCAAAGCACCAGGATTCAAGTTTGTAAATTGAACCCTCTTCCACTTACTAGATTCAGTGAACCAGACTTTATGTTGTACAGGGACGGCTACTCCCTCAACATGTATCTCAACTAGATACAACGATCCTCGTCTCCTCCCACAGGCAACAGCAAGATATCCATCAATCACCTTCCACTTCCCACCACCAAACTTAACATCTAGTCCCTATTTTATCCAGTTGACTAACAGAAATAAGTTTCTTCGTTAAACCTGGAATTACCCTGACGTTCTTTAAGTTCCATGTAGTGCCCAGTGGAGTCTTCAGATTGACATCTCCCATACCCGTAACATTAAGAACATGACCGTTAGCTAATCGTACCTTTCCAAAGTCTCCTTTTTTCAGATTCACCATCGTCTCCCCGTTGTGCATGGCGTGAAACGAAGAACCAGAATCCGTAGCCCAAGAATCTATAGACTCTTCACAGCAAACCAGTACGTCACCGTCAGATACACCTGACACAACACTGTTTACATGCTGCTTACGATCCTCTTTCTTAGGATCAGGACACTCGTTTTTAACATGCCTCTTTTCACCACAGTTCCAGCACCTCACATTCTTCCCAGCTTTAGACAAGCTTTTCCCACGACTCCCACTACTTCTGTTTTTACCTCTTCCCCTGCTAACACTGAGCATACCAGAAGTAGATCCTCCACTAGTGTTCCTTCAGCGAACGTCTTCACCCAAAACACTATCCCGGACCCGATTAAACTTCAAATTTCCAGTTCCAGCAGTTTCAGTGACCGTTGTCATAAATCCTGACCAACTATCAGGTAAGGAAGATAACAAAACCACACCCTGAGTGTTATCATCCAACTTCATGCCCACAGTTGCTAACCTGGCAAAATTGAATTGACCTCGTTAATGTGATCAGCAACTGAACTGCCTTCGTTCATTCTCATATTAAACAGTTCCCTCATCAAGAACACCCTATTACCGGCAGACGGCTTCTCATACATATTTGACATAGCTTCTAACATATCACGAGCAGTTATTTCTTTCATGATATTAAATGCAACGCTCCTCGTCAAATCCAATGTAATTTTACCTCTTGCCTTTTTGTCCTTTGAGTTCCAAATTGCTTCGGCAGCTTTATCCATTCCAGCAGGTTTTTCTTCCAGTACCACATCCAAATCGCATTCACCAAGCAACGCCTCTATTTGCATTCTCCACCAAGCAAAATCAGTACCGTTGAACTTCTCGATTCGGAACTTCCCGTCTTCAGCCATAGCAAACGAGAAAAACTAGAAAAAAACCACAAGGAACCAAGCAACCGAAACCCGAGCAACTTTCAATAAACTAGAAACCCGAAGTACCCGAACCAGCGACTTCTCTTGCAAACCCGAGCGTAAAATCAGCGAAAAACCAGGGTTCAAGAACTGAAACCCTAATCCCCAAACACCCCAAAACCACCAGATCTGCAACAACAAACCCTACGGCGCAAACCCTAGACCTTACGAGCCGTAATCAGAGAAGAGGTACGGGCCGTAAACAAGTCAGCGGCGATGGCAGCAACAGCAGATCAAGATCTCTCGTCCAGCTCTCTCCTTCTTCTGCGATAACCGTGTGAACCGTGTATTTTACTGAACCTTTGGCTCTGATACCACTTGTTAGGGGTATCGTATCAGAGTAGGCTCAAGCGGAAGCGGAACAAGCACACACACACAAAAGCAGAAAATAAATAACACAAGAATTTATGTGGTTCGGTCAAGGTGACCTACGTCCATGGGTTGCAACTAGAGTTTTACTTTTTATTTGATGCTCACAACTGTTTTCAGAATGACACAGACTACAGTTACATAATTGGTATTTATAGAACAAGATTAGGATTTCCTACTTGGTCAACAAGTTAACTAAGTGGGCCTAATAACTAGGGCCAGCTAACCCTAACTAGGGCAGGCTAACCCTAATTAGGGTCGGCTACCTTAAAGCCTACGAACCCAACACTACCATCTTAAGTAGCACCGCATTCTACGTATGCTGCCTAAAACACCCATTTTCATACATAAGATGAGAATCTCATCTTTAGCCGAGTGGGAAAGTAAACTGGGCCGAGTGGCAAAGTAAACTAGGTGAGATGGTCACTTGCGCCTAAGCCTGGCGCAAGATCTGAGACCATACCGCTTCACCTTGTAAAGTAGGGGGCTGTTTAAAAGGAGGTATATCACATGTAAAAACTATTTACGATACTAAAAATTATTTATTTTAAGTACAACTTCTGATATGCACAAAATACAACATATAAATCATATCCAATGAGGCACAAAAACAACCCTTTTAGTACTAATGTTGGAAAAAGTGTTTCTCTTTGTTTACTTTTAATTTGCAGGATTAAAAGAGCTAAATGGACAAAAGGAACAAATTAACGGTGAAAACCAACATAAATACAAAGAAAAGAAGTTGGCACACTATACCGACCCTCCAAGCTTCACCCAAAAGACAAAATAACAAGACCAGAACCCAAGCACGGAGCCATGCCAGCCGGGAATGGGTCGTGCCCCTACACAAAATTCCCAGAGAATAAACACAAACAGAAAACGACAAGGGACACGGGGCCGTGTCCCCTAAGCACGGGCCGTGGTCAACTCTCAGATTCGCAAATCTGGGTTCGTACAACAAGTTGATACGTGGTTGAAAACCGGTGCTTGTAATTGTTTAATTTGATGTTTTTACACAAGTTTTAGTTTCGAATTGCCTACTCTTGATTAGATTTGTGTTTTGCAGGTCTACTGGAGTTTAAGGAGCTTTTCGGGAGCTTTACGGGTCACCGGAGTGAAAACGGGACCACCGGGAAGCAAAACGGGTCAACCGGGAGCAAGGAGTGCGAAAAACAGGAAGAAGGGTTTCTGGGGACCGTCGCCGACGCCCATATGGGCCGTCGCCGACGGCTTGTATAAATATCCGTCGCCTGATTATCACCGTAGACAGCAAAGTAGGCCGTCGGCCAATCTCAAACATCCACACACCGTCGCCGACGGACACATCCACCGTCGCCGACGGACACATCCACCGTCGCCGACGGCTCGTCAAAGTCAGAAACGCGAAATTTTGGGTTTGAAGTGTTGGATCGATTCCTATTGGTTGGGGATTATTCAATTCGGGAGTTACACCTTCTTTTGAGTTTTGAACATCATCTTGGAGCATTATTCACCAACAATTCCATCTGGAATTCCATCCATCATTCCATCATCAATCCGAATCAAGAACAATCAATCATTCACAATCACCAATCCATACAAACCCTAACCATCACCATCAATCTTTCCACCATTATTCTTCGCCAAGCCTTCAACATCCATCAATTCTCCATTGTTCAAGCTTCGAGATGATTTCATCCGCATTCCAAACATCCGGTGATCAAGCTTCTTCAACCATGAGCAGCTAATCATCTCGGTTTCACCCCGGTGTAGGTAGTTGTTAATTCTAGGGTTTCGAATTGTTCTTGTTTTAACTTAGTGACAATTTGTATTTGATTTTTGAAACTTTTGATAATAGTGTTACATTTGTTGCGAATTCGTGAATTGTCGAGCGATGTTAAAAGTTATGACTTCACGAAACGGTGATATGTAATTGTGCATTATCATTGTTAGGATTTACTTGTGTTGATTACAAAGTGTCTTTTTGTCCGTTCTTCGGGGCGTTGATAGTTAGTAGCACCTAAGTCACGGTACACTAAATCCGTTAATCAAATGCGATTGAGTTGAAACTAGAACTTGTAGAAATCCTAGGTTAATAATTACCGAAACCGGGTGTGATTCCTTTTTATTATTATTGTTCTAATATCCAAAATTCGTGCAATCGTTAAGTAGTAGTTGTCAAGTAAGTAATTCAATTTCAGTAATCCCATTTCACATCTTTCAATTAAACGAAAACCCAAAAATATTTTAGCAAGCTTCATAATTGTGACAATTGTTTATAATTCATTCGAATCCATACACAAACCACATACTCTTCGTGGATCGACCCCTTACTACCACTAACACATTGTTAAGGGTAATTTGGGCTTATAAATATTATCTTTGACCAGAACGCGACACTCCGATCAAATTTTGGCGCCGCTGCCGGGGAGTGTGTGCGCTTTGTGTTTGGATATTGTTTGAATTTTTGTAATTAACTGTTTAACTTGTTTAGCTTTCTTTTTGTATTGTCTTTTTCCTTGTTACGCGGGGTGTGTTACTTGTGCAGGTTACAGGTAGTGCATGCGTACACGAAATTCCGGGAGGACTTCACCTTTAGTCTACGAACCGGAAATTGAAAGACTTGCAAGAAGGAACCTAGCAAGCCGGTCAGAAGCAACTCTTGCTTCTAATCAAACCAACCAAACACCACCACTCACACCGACCATTGAAACCGATTCAATGGCAAACCACAACTCCAACCAAGACTTTAACCCCAACCAAAACCTCCATCCAAATCAATTCCGATCCCGAGGAACTTTTTATCCCGCTCAAAACACCCAACCTATACCCCAAGAACAACCGGGTGGTAACACCAACGCAAGACCACCTACTCCACCTTTCCGAAACCAAAACACCAACAACACCCAACGAACACCTCAACAACAACCCCTTCACCGACAAGCATCGTTACCTATCAACCTTGATGATCGGAATGTCAACTCCGATCGTAGAGGTAACCGTGATCGCGGTAATCCCGCGAATGAAGACCCGTTTTTCAACATCGATGATTTAAGGAATGCAATCCCCGATGACGAACCGTATAGTGTTCCCGGTTATCAATCGCCGGAACACGTAAGCATTCATACGGAAAATTCGGACGATGGGGGGTATTACGATGATCGGGCTAATGATGATGAAGATTGGGGTTATGTGAATAGGGGAAACGTCTACAATGCTAGAAGGTATGACGATGAGGAATTTGGTTACCAAAACGCCAATTATGTTGGGGAAGATGAATACGGTTACGGAGGTGGAAGAAATGATGGTTATGGGAACAACCGTCAACCACAAAACAATAACCAACGGAACCGGAATGATGGGTTTTACAACAACAATAACAACAACAACAATGCAAACCCTAACCAGATTCCTCGTTCTGTGGGAGGTGGTAACCCGAGGGAAAATCGAAGAGAGGATCGAAGGGGTGAAAGACGGGATAATCGAAGACCGGTTGATCAAGAAGTTAATGGTCCACAACGTCGTCAACAACCTCCACGGGGAGTAAATGACCGTTTCCGCCCGATAGTGACCGAGAATAATTCTCCGATAGTATGCGAAAGGAGGATGTTTGATTGTAAACCGCATTACATCAACATACTTCCTCACTTTAATGGGAGATCCAATGATGAGCCGTACACACATTTAACGGAGTTTTCTTCCATTTGTGATACTATTGGAGGGCATAATTTCGCACTAGAGGAAGTGAAGCTTCGGTTATTTCAATTTTCGTTGAAAGATAAGGCAAAACAGTGGTTCCTCACACTTCCGGCCAATAGTATTCGAACTTGGGAACAAATGCAAAAAGCATTTTTGGATGAATACTATTCTATGGCCAAGACCGACGATGCTAGAGATGAAATTCGGTCGTTTCGTCAACTTTCGAGTGAGCCTTTGCATGAGGCATTTACCCGGTTCAAAGAGTTAATGAGGAGATGTCCACATCACCAAATAGAAAAATGGGAGTTGGTGAAATGCTTTGTACGGGGTTTGGATGATGCAACTTGGAATCGGCTTGAGACGACAAGCAATGGCACCCTCTTGAGCAATCATGAGGATGATGATTGGGAATTCTTGGAAAGGATGAGCAAACGATCCAAAGAAAAAGAATCGGCCGATAGAGCAAAAAGACATCCAGTTTCCCGGTCACTTCCCGATCTCGATTCCAAAGACCGGATTTCCACCTTAGAACGGGAAATAGCTCAATTGAAAAAGAAGAAAGAGGTGAACGCGGTTCAGTTTGCGGTTGTGAAGAATGTGGGGATATTGGGCATGCGACCAAGCAATGTTCAATGGGGTCGAGTGGTTACACCGAAGAAGTCAACCAAGTGTATGGAGATAGAAAACAATATGACATGAACTCCAACACTTACCATCCGGGTTTGAGAAATCACCCCAACTTTCGGTATGGCAATGCTTCAAATCAAATGAACCCGAATTTCCAATCGGGTAACCAAGGAGGAAACGGGTCATCATACCAAAACCGCCAAGGTGGTAACCAAGGAGGCTACCAACGGAATTACAACCAAGGGTACCAAGGTGGGTACCAAAAGAATTACAACAACCAAGGCGGTAACGGAAGTGGGTCAAACAACCAAACCGGTGGTGATGACTTGAGTGCCAAGATGGATGCTTTGCTCAACATGCAAAAGGAGACTCACAGTGATGTCAAAGAAATAAAGAAGGCAAATGAGATCCGAGACAAAGCACACGAGGCATTGGCGAAACAAGTGGGTCAACTAGCGGAAGAAGTGGCCCAAATAAAGGGAGGCATGGGGAAGCTTCCGAGTGACACCACCATGAACCCTAAGCATCAAGGGTCGAGCTCGAGAAACACACGTGAGGTACCAATTAATAAAATTACTTTACGTAGTGGTCGAATTGTTGATAATGGTGTCAAAACACCACCACCCCAATTTGTTGAAGGGGTGGTGGAAGATGCTAGTGATGAGGAGCTTGAGGATGGTCAAACGGGTCAAAATAAAAATGATTTGAAAAAGGATAATGTTACTCCCGTTGCGACCATCCCCGTCCCCAAGGCTAAGGAAAAGGGTGTGGAGGCTAATACCGCCCCTTATCCTGAAGCATTGAAGGGACCGACGAAAAAGGTTGTAAACAAAAGAGGTCCACAACAAGAAGAGTTGTTGGAAATTTTCAAACAAGTAAAAATCAATTTACCTCTTTTGGATGCAATTAAACAAGTACCGTCGTATGCTAAGTACTTGAAAGATTTGTGTACCCAAAAACGCACTCACAAATTTCCAAAAAAATTAGATTTAACCGAAAACGTGAGTTCGATTCTTTCGGGTGCACTTCCACCTAAGCTCCAAGATCCGGGTGCGCCCATCATTTCAATTCAAGTGGGTGATTTTAAAATCAACCGGGCACTTCTAGATCTTGGTGCTAGTGTAAGCATTCTACCGGGTAGTTTATATGACCAATACGAGTTTGGTCCACTTCAATCGTCAAACACCACCGTGGTGTTAGCCGATTTGACACCCAAACTACCCCGTGGAATTGTTTCGGATGTGATAGTGAAAATCGAGGACTTTTACTATCCGGTGGACTTTCTTGAACTTGATTATGTGGCCAAGGACCCAACCAAACAACCTACGGTGATTTTGGGTCGACCGTTCTTAGCAACTGCAAATGCTCAAATTGATTGTAAAACGGGAACGGTTGACATGACATTTGGAAACCGGAGGTTGAGGTTGCATGTTTTTTCCGGACTTATGAACCCTCCAATTGATGATGAATGCTATATGGCAGACATTGTTGACACGTGTATACCTCTTTGCGACACAGTCGTTTATGGGGAAAACACAATGGAGGATTGTTATGTGTTTAACAGGTCACAGGTGGAGGTGGAACAAAGCATGGACGAGGAAGTGAGGAGTTTGGAGGTGCTTGCGGTTAGAGAAGGAAAACCGACATGGACGCACCAAGTTGAAAGCTTACCGGAGAGCATTGATACTAAATTGAAGCCGTCTTTAGTGGAGCCTCCGGAAGTGGAGTTGAAAGCGTTGCCGAAGCATCTCAAGTATGCTTATGTTGGAGAGGGCAACACTCTCCCGATTATCATTGCATCAAATTTAACCGAAGAGCAAGAGAAAAAGTTGATGGAAGTGTTGGTCACCAATCGGGTGGCGATTGGATGGACCATTGCGGATTTGAAGGGTATTAGTCCCTCGGTGGTGATGCACAAAATCATCACGGAAGAGAATGTGACTCCCGTTCGAGATGCACAAAGGCGGTTAAATCCGAACATGCGGGAGATCGTGAAGAAAGAGGTGTTGAAGTGGCTTGATGCGGGTATCATTTACCCGATCTCGGATAGCCAATGGGTGAGCCCAACACAGACGGTTCCCAAGAAAGCCGGTATACAAGTCGTCAAAAATGACGCAGGTGAAGAGGTAGCTACCCGGCCGGTAACCGGGTGGCGAATTTGTATTGATTATAGGAAGTTGAATACCGCAACTTCCAAAGATCATTTTCCTTTACCTTTTATTGATCAAATAGTTGAGAAGTTATCGGGGCAAAAATTTTATTGCTTCCTAGATGGTTATTCCGGTTATAACCAAATTGCCATCCATCCGGAAGATCAAGCAAAGACTACATTTACATGTCCTTACGGTACCTTCGCATTTAGGCGGATGCCGTTTGGATTATGTAATGCTCCCGCCACCTTCCAAAGGTGCATGATGAGTATCTTTTCCGATATGGTGGGAAAGTCTTTGGAAATCTTCATGGATGATTTCTCAATTTTTGGATCATCTTTTGAGACTTGTTTGGACCAACTAGATAAAGTGTTAAAAAGATGTGTTGAAACTAGTTTGGTCCTAAGTTGGGAAAAGAGCCATTTTATGGTTCAAGAGGGAATTGTGTTGGGGCACGTAGTGTCAAGTCGTGGGATAGAGGTTGATCGTGCTAAGGTACAAGTCATATCTACTTTACCTTATCCCACGACTGTTAAGGGTGTTAGGTCGTTTTTAGGTCATGCGGGGTTTTATCGGCGGTTTATTAAGGGTTTTAGTGATATAACGAAGCCTTTATGTAATTTGTTGTTAAAAGACCAACCGTTTGATTTTAATGAAAATTGCCAAAATGCTTTTAACAATTTAAAAGAGAAGTTAGTGGAGGCCCCAATCTTGCAATCGCCAAATTGGTCTTTACCTTTTGAGATTATGTGCGATGCAAGTGATTATGCGGTGGGGGCCGTGTTGGGACAACGGGTTGACAAGAAACCCGTTGCCATATACTACGCAAGTAAGACTCTTTCGGATGCACAATTGAACTACACAACCACCGAAAAAGAGCTACTTGCGGTGGTATATGCATTGGATAAATTTCGGTCTTATATATGGGGTAGTAAAGTGATTATTTATTCTGATCACACTGCAGTTAGGTACCTCATGGAGAAGAAAGATGCGAAGCCGAGATTGATCCGATGGGTGTTGTTGCTCCAAGAGTTTGATTTGGAGATACGGGACAAGAAGGGTATTGAGAATGTGGTAGCGGACCACTTGTCCCGGTTGATGGTAGAAGATGATCCGAAAGCCCTTGAGATCAATGAGTCTTTCCCAGATGAGCATATAATGAAATTAGATAAATTGCCATGGTATGCTAACATTGTCAATTATCTTGTTACAGGTGATATGCCGGCACATTGGGATAGATGGAAAAGGCAACACTTCATGTCCCAAATCAAATACTATCGGTTGGAAGAACCGCATTTGTGGAAGGAGTGTGCGGATCAAGTTATACGGAGATGCATTGATGACGAAGAGATTCCGAGCGTGCTGCAACATCTACACTCGTTTGCATGTGGTGGTCACTTTAGTGGTCACAAAACGGGTCATAAAGTGTTGAATAGTGGCCTTTATTGGCCTACTATTTTCAAAGATGCAAACGAGTTTGCCAGAAATTGCATAGAGTGTCAAAAGTTAGGGGGTATCTCAAAAAGGGATGAGATGCCCATGCAACCAATCCTTGTAGTCGATGTTTTCGATGTATGGGGTATTGACTTCATGGGCCCATTCCCCAATTCCTATGGCAATTTATATATCTTGGTGGCCGTTGACTATGTGTCAAAATGGGTCGAAGCAATAGCCACCAAGACAAACGACCATTCCGTAGTATGCAATTTTGTCCAAACCAATATTTTCTCAAGGTGTGGGATTCCTCGTGTCATCATAAGTGATGGAGGATCTCATTTTAAAAATTTTCGGTTTGGCAAACTCTTAAAAAGGTTTGGTGTTGACCATAGGATTGCTACCCCCTATCACCCGCAAACAAGCGGGCAAGTTGAGGTGTCAAATAGGCAAATCAAACAGATTTTGCAAAAGACCGTGCGGGCGGACCGTAAGGATTGGTCAATTAAATTGAACGATGCTTTATGGGCCTACCGAACGGCACACAAGACACCCATAGGCACTACACCTTACCGGTTGGTTTATGGTAAAAACTGCCATTTTCCGGTTGAACTTGTGCACAAATCGTTATGGGCTATTAAAGAGGTTAATGTGCAATACGATGATGCAGGTAAGGAACGGAAGCTCAAGTTGTGTGAATTGGAGGAGCTAAGGGAGATGGCATATGAATACGTATCTCAATACAAGGACGGAATGAAGAGAGCGCATGATGCCAAGTTGAGGAAGAAAGAATTTGAAGTGGGTCAAAAGGTGTGGCTTTACAATTCAAAGCTCAAATTCTTTCCCGGAAAGCTCCGAAGCAAATGGATGGGACCCTATGTTGTCACCCGGGTCGGACAATTGGGTGATGTTACTATCGAGGACCCGAAGGACGGGGTACGGCAAACGGTAAATGGTCATCTGCTAAAACCGTTTCTCGAGGGTAACGAGAAAGTGGATGCAAACAAGGAATCGGTAAGCTTCGTGGTAAGTTTCCCGGTTTACGAGGTCGAATGAAAAGGACCGGTAACACTTTGTGTAAAGTTATGTATATTTGTTTAATTGTTTGGGGTGTTTTGAGGATTATTGTTTTCAAAGCCTACTAATCCTTCTTGATTGTGTGAAGTCCAGACATTACGAACGGGTCATGAAGATACAAGGTATGTTTTTAGACTTATTTATGTGTATTGAGGACAATACAAAAATTTTTGGGGGGTGGTAGGGCCATTAACGATGTCCGTCTTGAAAAATTTTAACTTATAAAAAATTACAAAAAGATTTTTAATATTTTTTAGGATTTTTATATGTACATAGCCCCTTAATAAAAGTTAATTAAAATTCTCTTCTCTTTCAATATATATATATATATATATATATATATATATATATATATATATATATATATAAATTAAAAATTAAAACATTGAATTTCTGCAAACCGTCGCCGACGGTATAAGTCTCCGTCGCCTACGGTCCTCACAAAACTCTGTCGCCCAACTTTCTCCGTAGACAGGAACATAAGCCGTCGCGTCACTTTTGAAAACCAACAACCGTCGCCGACGGTAGGGTTGTCCGTCGCCGACGGTGCCCCTATCATCAGCCGACGCTGATTTTTCACTTAACCCAAGACTCGAACCCAAACTCTTGTAACACTCTTGAAAGTCGTCCCAAACACGAATTTTACCATACAAAAGTCTTAGAAACCGTATCACATGCCCACCTACCCTCATTTAGCAGATCCATACGTGTTCTCTCTCCTTCATCTTCACCTTCTTCCCCAACCTCCTCTAGAACCCTAATTCTTCTACTTCCCATAACTTTCTCAAATCTCCACCAAATCACTTGCTCCTTGGGCCTATTTGGAGTGATTTTCAGAGAAGAACAAAACCCCCATAACCAAATTCATCAATTCTTGCTCGATTGCAAGATTCCTGGACGTGTGTTTTAGGGTTTGAAGAGTGTTCATCCAAGTTCTTGTTTTACACTTTTCTTTGGTTGTTCTTGTCAATCTTCATTAAAGGTATGAACTTTCACTCAATTTGTGCATGATTTTCATATGTGTTGTGATTTCTTCCGAAATTTTAGACTTATTGTTTAAGAGTAGGTTGTTTATCACAATGTAGGATGTTTAAGCATAAATTCAAGGGTGTTTGTTTGATTTGGGTGGGATTTGAGCATGCTTAGTTTTAGTGATGTAATTACACTAAGATTTTTGCATGATTGAACATAGTAGTGATGTTGAACATTGTTGAACCATGATTTTTATTGAAAAATCTTAGGATTAAACGTGTTAGTCAATATAGATGATAAAATGAGCGACTTTGGAAGTTTAAAAAGGCGATTTTACATCTAAAATTGGATTAACGTTCAACAGTGCATACCATGTTCAAAGTTTGAGATTGTTGAAGGTTGGAATATACTAATTGTTGTTATCTTTGTCTTGTGATTGTAGCCATGTTTCGTGGGAGCAAGAAGGCAAAGACCTCCGGTCAAGGGTCATCTTCAGGAGCCGGTTCGGGCTCTGGGGTTTATCAAAGTTGGGAACAACTTAGTAGTGTGGAAGAGGGAGATGGGCAACTTATTAGGCAAGATTGGGAGTGGACGGAAGCTAAGAACAGTAGGTCAGCTTCGGCATGGAAGGAAGAGAAGACAAAGGCTCTTTCTCGTTACAACAATAAGAGGTTAGAAGCCAAGATGTGGCGGATGAAAATGGTTACGGGTGTGTCTAAACCCGTACCTGACAGGGCGGTTTGTGAGCGCACGGTAGATGTTGAAGAGTTTAGGAAGATTGGGATAGTGCAAAGGTTTGAGAAACTCGGTTGGGAGCGAGTGATTGATTGGTGTGATGACATCACCAATCGGGTATACTTGGGGGCAGTTTGTGAGTGGCTATCCACCCTTCGTTTTGAACACTCCGATAGACCAGCTCATAGATGGAAGTTGATTGGGAACATCGGGAAAAATCAAATGGTGATGTCCTTTGAGCATATGAATGCTATAGCGAGGTTTGACTCGCTTGGGGTCGACGCTGTACGATTATTATGGGTATGATCAGTTTTTGGATAACAAGAGGAATGATGCTGACCCAGTGACTCTTTTGGAGGACACACTACCGGGTTCTGGGGGTGTAGGAGATCAAAGAGCCCATTTGTCCTTGATGGCAAAAATACTTCAAGGTATTTTCTTAGAGAACATTATGGTACGGTTTGGAGATCGAGGAACGGTGAAAGCACCCGATTGCCGGGTTTTGCATGCCTTGCTATATGGGACGCCCAAGCTTTCGTGGCGCCAGATTGTTATGATCAACACTTGGGATACGCGGGAATCGTTTAAGCGGAAGATGATTCCCTATGCAAGGTTAATCAGCGCCATGATTCTTCAACAAAATGCATTACCTCCAGATTCATTGTGGGTGTCTAAGCCCATTGACCAATTCAACTTTGCCACCATGAGGCGGCATTGGAAGATAACAGAGAAAGCTTTTGGTCACTTACATACGGTCGAGGACGAACAGGGGGATAACTACAAGTTTAATGATAAAGAGGGTGATGAGGAAGAAGGTGATGAAGAAGAGGGCGATGAGGAGATGCCCGATGTTGAGGAGGAGATTGACCCTTCCGGTCCACGGGGACCAAGGCGTAGGTATAGAAAACAACATAGGGAAATCTCTGATGAGGTTGCAAATTTTGTGACTCGAAGGCAAATACCGTCGTATCGGTTGTGGAACCGTGGGGATCAAGCGATCTACGACAACGTGTCGGCGGGTATTGGTGAAGCAAGAGAGCACCATGCTAGTAGAAAGGAATGGGAAGAGGCGCAAGAGGCGTACTCGCAACAACAATGGGGTTTTCAATCATCCTTTCGCGAGAGGGTGGAAAAACAGTTGGAGGAACAGCAGCTGCAATATGCGATGCAACAATCGCAAATGGAACGCATGATACAGCTGCAAGAAGAGGACAGGGCCCGCAGACAAGCGTGGGAGGAAGAGGATGCTAGGCGCCGGAATGCACAGGCAGAGTTGGACCAACGCCGATGGGGGGCAATGGCTTTCTCCAACCAGATGGCAATCAATAATTTCAAGGTACTCCATGACCAGGAACGCCATCAAGATTATCAAGCCGGGCTTCCATATGCTGAACATTCGGGGTGGACCGATTACCCCAACCTTCCTCATCCGCGAGGGCCATCCGATCCAATCCCTCACTGGCCCGAAGCAGTCGGTTCGAGTTTCGTTCCCATGTCGTACCAACCGCCACCCCAACAAGAGTCAAGCCCGCTGGATAACTATAGGGATATGTTTGAGGCCCTTACTGGTTATCCGTACCAGCCGAACCCGCCAGTGAACCCTAATGAGAGATATCAGCGGTAGAGGCGAGGTACGGTTTTTGTTGTTGTTGTTGTTGTATATTATTAGTTTATTTTCGTTTTTCTCGTTTTGATTATTTAAATTATTGCCTAGTTAGATGAACTTTGTGGGTGTGTTCCCTATATAACCCTCACGAGACCTCTCGTCCTCCCAAGCTATTGGGAGGTTTAAAAGGGCTTGTTGCATAAGCTAAATGCAATCGTGATTCCTACGAAAGTGAGTTAGGTTTGTTGTTGTTGTAAAATATTTTCCACATAAAATCGAAGTGAGATAATGCATGGCTTGGTAATGTGTTCATAAAAATGGTAGAACTAAGTAACTAACAAATTTTGATGGTTGTGAGAAGCATGCTTCTACACAAGGATTAGAATTTGTAGGTATAACGGGTTCGCGGGACAACCACTTTTATGAAGAGACGAAGGATATGAGCATCAAGAAATAAAAACCAGGTGCATGTGTTTCTTTTTTACTTTGATTGGTAGTTTAGAATAAGTGGATTGTAATGTGTATTTTAATTTCCGGGGTGAAAAGTTGGGAAGGTTAGTCGTGTCACATCCCTTGTGCATTGAAAAAAAAACTCTAGTTCCTACACATTGAGGACAATATGTACTTCAAGTGTGGGGATGGGGGAGTAGTAAAAATTTTCGACTTTGACCCGTCCATTTAAACACTACACATTGAGGACAATGTTTACCTCAAGTGTGGGGATGGGGGAAAATTTCAAAAATTTTTCAAAAATGTCTTGTTTTCAAAGCAATCTCAAAAGCACAAGTAACCAAGTCAACGAGGGATGTCACAACCCATTTGGTCTTTTGTCATGGTCAAGTTCAAATTAATAAGCATAACGGGTATTTAGCGGGTGGTTATTTGGGAATAATTCGCCTAAGGAACTAGCAATATATGCATATCACATATCATACCCTTATACGTGAGGTTTGAGCCACCTATATATCATAGATTCACATTTACATGTTTCTTTGTTTGAGTGGGCCATTAGTCGCGTATTGTAGAACTTGCAACTTTTGATACGTTTGAGACTATAGACCAAATACAAGCACGAGAATGATTAAGGCATTAGGTAAACCTTTTTCTCTTTTAACCATTTTTATATCCTTACCCGAATAAACTCCTTAGTTGCCCATTTTGATCCTAAACCTTTCGTTTGACCACCCTATAGCCCATAAACCTTAAACCTTTTCGTTTTAAACCCGTGTGATGAAAATTCGATTGTAGGAGCTTAAGTTTGTTTAGTTGTTATGATTTGTTGAAAAAAAAAAAAGAGAATTGAAAATTGAGGAAGAAAAACACAAAAAGAAGTCTTAGTAGTTATCGAATAAAAGGGTGAAAGATTATTGCCCATAGTGGATGTTATAGTTTACTTTTGTTTAGGATAGTCTTTTGTAATAAAAAAGTCGAATTTTCATCACTTTCGCCACTTTAATAAAATATCCTATTTCCTACCCTTCGCTTAGCCCCGTTACAACCCCTCAAAGACCTTTTGACTTGTGCTTAGTATTTGTGTTAGATAGTGGAGAATGATTGAGTTGCAAGCCTATGCGGGTACGTGTTCTAATCGGTTTTGAGCGATTAATTGTTGAAATGCTAATACATTATACATGTTAGCAAATTTTAAGCCGTGTGGAGAGCATATTGTGAGGGATATGCATGAGTTGTTAGTTTTACGGGCGGGTTAATCTTGGGTAACCATTTGTGTATCTAAAAGCACGTGACCATTAAATACATTTAATATTGTAAAGAGTTTGAACTTTATCATGACATCAGACCTTAACCTTGTCTCGGGAATGGGATGTATATTCGTTGTTCGACCCACGTGAAAGTGAAAAACAGATTTGCTTGAGGGCAAGCAAAAGACAAGTGTGGGGATGTGATACGTGGTTGAAAACCGGTGCTTGTAATTGTTTAATTTGATGTTTTTACACAAGTTTTAGTTTCGAATTTCCTACTCTTGATTAGATTTGTGTTTTGCAGGTCTACTGGAGTTTAAGGAGCTTTTCGGGAGCTTTACGGGTCACCGGAGTGAAAACGGGACCACCAGGAAGCAAAACGGGTCAACCGGGAGCAAGGAGTGCGAAAAACAGGAAGAAGGGTTTTTGGGGACCGTCGCCGACGCCCATATGGGCCGTCGCTGACGGCTTGTATAAATATCCGTCGCCTGATTATCACCGTAGACAGCAAAGTAGGCCGTCGGCCAATCTCAAACATCCACACACCGTCGCCGACGGACACATCCACCGTCGGCGACGGCTCGTCAAAGTCAGAAACGCGAAATTTTGGGTTTGAAGTGTTGGATCGATTCCTATTGGTTGGGGATTATTCAATTCGGGAGTTACACCTTCTTTTGAGTTTTGAACACCATCTTGGAGCATTATTCACCAACAATTCCATCTGGAATTCCATCCATCATTCCATCATCAATCCGAATCAAGAACAATCAATCATTCACAATCACCAATCCATACAAACCCTAACCATCACCATCAATCTTTCCACCATTATTCTTCGCCAAGCCTTCAACATCCATCAATTCTCCATTGTTCAAGCTTCGAGATGATTTCATCCGCATTCCAAACATCCGGTGATCAAGCTTCTTCAACCATGAGCGGCTAATCATCTCGGTTTCACCCCGGTGTAGGTAGTTGTTAATTCTAGGGTTTCGAATTGTTCTTGTTTTAACTTAGTGACAATTTGTATTTGATTTTTGAAACTTTTGATAATAGTGTTACATTTGTTGCGAATTCGTGAATTGTCGAGCGATGTTAAAAGTTATGACTTCACGAAACGGTGATATGTAATTGTGCATTATCATTGTTAGGATTTACTTGTGTTGATTACAAAGTGTCTTTTTGTCCGTTCTTCGGGGCGTTGATAGTTAGTAGCACCTAAGTCACGGTACACTAAATCCGTTAATCAAATGCGATTGAGTTGAAACTAGAACTTGTAGAAATCCTAGGTTAATAATTACCGAAACCGGGTGTGATTCCTTTTTATTATTATTGTTCTAATATCCAAAATTCGTGCAATCGTTAAGTAGTAGTTGTCAAGTAAGTAATTCAATTTCAGTAATCCCATTTCACATCTTTCAATTAAACGAAAACCCAAAAATATTTTAGCAAGCTTCATAATTGTGACAATTGTTTATAATTCATTCGAATCCATACACAAACCACATACTCTTCGTGGATCGACCCCTTACTACCACTAACACATTGTTAAGGGTAATTTGGGCTTATAAATATTATCTTTGACCGGAGCGCGACACTCCGATCACAAGTACATAAGACACGGGGCCATGTCGTTGACACATAGGGCCATGTGTGCAGAAAAGCTGACATGAGAATTAAATGAAGATAGAGAAGGGAAGGACACGGGGCCGTGTAAAACTACTGTTCTCAAGTATAAAAGGAGGTGCTTGGCTCATTTGCAATCCATCCCTTGGCAAACCACTTCTCTCACACTTGCCACCACTCCACCACCATTATCCACCACTTTCATCCATCATCCATCCTTAGAGTGTGTGTGTAGTCTCGGAATCCAAGATCAATAGTAAGAGTTTTTATCAAACAAAGGTCACGCTTGGCTAATCTCTTACATCACTTGGTGAAGACAAAATCATTTATGTATTACTTTTGATTTTCTAGCTTTGGTAACTTTTTATTTGAGTTTCTATTAATGACTTTAATAACTAGTTTTTTATATTGAAGGTGAGCTTTACTTAATCATTTCTTCATGTTTTGTTGATTCACTCATTCGTGTCTTTACGGTCTGTATTCCTGCTGACTCAGACCAATATGGCTGACGGTGGTGTTGCCTCCAAAAGAGGGATATGCCACAATAACTAAGATAATCTCTTAAAAAACCCAAAGCGAGGAAATCATCAAAGGATACATAAATGACGAGTTGAATCCAAGTGATTCTATCTTGTCTATCTGTTTTATTCATTTTATTTTTATTTTTATATTTAAAAAACAGAAACAACAATTTTCTCTATATTTGGTTAGATTAGACGTCGACGATATTCCGGTATTAAAAGCTCTTGTATCATTTGACGACCTCGGTATCTTACCATCACTATACTACGTCAACGATTGGTGCACTTGCCCTAGCGTGTTGTAGAGAGTGATAGTTTTATATCGTGTTTTTTAAATTTAAAGTTTGATTAAAGGGTAAAAAGGTACTAAAATATATTAAAAAATCCGTACACACTCCGACACGTCAACTTCGTTTTCAATAAGATTTCTATCGAAATGTTGTTGAAAAACAAAAAGTTAAATATAGTTTTGTATTTAGAATTTGATATAACTAGCAATAACACCCGCGCGCGTTGCGGCGCGATACATCGCAAACATTGAATGGATTAGTCCAAACGTTACGTGATGGGTTAACCATATAAAAACACATGTTTCGACGTATCTGATTGAACTCAATGTAACCTATATAAGCATTGCAATTGGATCAAACCTAAAGTAAATCAAATTTATACCATACAATCATAACGTATTATATGTGACCCGAGTCGTACATAGAAAATGTAATGGGTATAATGGAAAAGTTGACACGTATATCAAAAGAGATAACTTAGAGCTTTTGAAAAAATGGAAAAAAGAAACCAAACTTTGACTCCGCTCGGTTCGAAACAAAATTTACAAAACATCACCTGACTCATTTCCTAAAAAAGTTTACGTCGAAACATACACCAACTCAAATATATACCGAAACGTACATAAAAATATGCACGTAAAAATGTTTTTTAAACGAAAACGTATTATATTTAAGCTAACTCGTTTCCAGAAAAAGTTTATGTCGACACATAGAGCAAATCGAATTTATACTGGTATGCACATAAAAATATACACATGAAAAAAATTGTTTTTCTGGAGTAAAGGAGGTATAACGGTAAATTCGAAACAAATTATTAGTAACAAACATAATAGGTTAAATATGGTCGTAAAATTATGCCAAGTAGCACTAATGCCAAACCACTGCCAGTGAACACTAACATCAGAAGAGCTTGTAAAAATAAATTAAATAAAAAAGTAAAACATAACACGAAACAAAAACACATACGTAAAATCGTTGAACCACGCCCGCCCGTTGTGGCGTGTTATTGCGAAGCAATTAGAAAAAAAACGTAAAACGTAGAAAAGAATAACTAAGTCGATCTATGATCCACGCGTTGCAACGAACTTGTCAAACGGAGAAAAATAAACTCGTTGCGACTTGCCTATCAAACGGAAAAAAACAGGCGAAAAAACGTTGAACCCCACACGCATGTTGCTGCGTGTTGACTCGTAAAACTTAAAACGAAACGTAAAACGAAAACTTGCGAAAGATGAAAAATATGGGGAGATCAAAGTTGAAAACAAAAAAAGTATTGGGGTTAAACTGAAAAGTTGAAAAGCTTTCGGTTAAATTTAAAAAAAGCCAAAGGGGTTAAAATATAAAAGATAAAAACAATTGGATTGAAAGTGAAAAATGCAAAAACTTTTTTGAAAAGCTCCCAATGCACATGTTACAAATATATAAAGCAAAAACATGTTTCTAATTTATAGTTTGAGTAAACTGCCATTTTGGTCCCTGTGGTTTGGACACTTTTGCCACTTTAGTCCAAATCTCAAACTTTTTACATCTGGGTCCTGTGGTTTGCATTTTGATGCCATTTTAGTCCAAAAACCAAAAACCCTCTATTTTGACTGTTGAAAACTGATTATTTTGTCCTTTAGTGCAGGGGCATTTTGGTCATTTAAGCATTAATATATATATATATATATATATATATATATATATATATATATATATATATATATATATATATATATATATATATATATATATATATATATATATATATATATATATATATATATATATATATAATAAAATCCCTAACACCCCTAAAGATCTGCCCTATCTCTCTCTAAACACCCCCTTTCTCTCTATCCTCTCTCTCCCTTCTCACCACCGCCACCTCCTCCCCCTCCATTAACATCACCACCGCACCACCACCATCCCCACCGCACTTCTCCCTCTCCCGCCGCTCTCCCGTTCTCTCTCCGCTACCAGATCTACTTCCACCACCGTCGTCAGCGTCTCCGACACTCCGCCACCTCCTCAAATCGAAGCTCAAATGCCTCGAAAACGCTAACCCTAAGTTCCTCAAACACAACTCTCTCGTATCCGGTGCCGTCAGCGATGACGACGTACATGTGACGGAGAACATCGACGGCTCCGGCATACGATAGCAGAGGCACGGCGGTTCCGGTGGTGGAAAACCCTAGCGGAGTTAAGAAGAGGAAGAGGAAAGTGAAGAATGAAGGTGAATATGAAGGTTAAGGGTTTTTTGTTGTTGTGGGTTTGTGGATCCGTAATTTGTTGTTGATTGTGTTGACAGAATAACGGTGGTGTACGATTATGGCGCTGAACAATGTGGTTGAATGTGGTTGCTTTGGTGGATTTACGGTGATGGATGGTGAATAATAAAGGTTGTGGTGAAGGTGTGTTGATGGAGGTTGTACTGACGGTAATGGCGACCAGCGGTAGTGATCGGAGATGATGTTGGAGAAGGTGATCGGAGATGATGGTGGTGCGCCGTCAGAGATAGTGGTTCAGATCTGCCGGTTTTGATGATGTTCTTGATTTTGTAGGTTTTGATGATGATGTTTGAAGATGAACGATGTCTGGGTTATGATGATGTTCTTGATTTTCTGGGTTTTGATGATGATGTTTGGAGTGGCGGTGGTGGTGGTGCTATAGAGAGAGAGAAGAAAGAGAGAGGGAGGTGGTGGCGGTGGTGGTGGTGCTATAGAGAGAGAGAGAGAGAAGAGAGAGAGAGAGAGAAGAGAGAGATGATTATTTTGATCTGGGTTTTAATGCAAAAAATGAAATTTAAAAAATGACCAAAATGCCCCTGCACTAAAGGACAAAATAATCAGTTTTCAACAGTTAAAATAGAAGGTTTTTGGTTTTTGGACAAAAATGGCAACAAAATGCAAACCACAGGAACCCAGATGTAAAAAGTTTGAGATTTCGACTAAAATGGCAAAAGTGCCCAAACCACAGGGACCAAAATGACAGTTTACTCTTATAGTTTGGAAATATTTGATGTTATGATTTTCCAAAAGTTATTTCATGTTACTAATCTAAAATGGGCATAATGAATCATAGAGTTTTTGTTCATTTATGGATGTGTTTGCAACCCTTAAAATATCAATACGCGATTGAATTTGGCTTCAAAAAGTGAAGTTGGGGTTTAGCCTGCTTTGCAAGTGCAGACGGAAGTGTGAGAGCTAGGGAGATCGAAGCAAATGTTTGTAGGTGAATAAATGAGCCACTAGGGGGCTGCTAAGGTGAGGGGCATGTGTTTTTCTAATTGTATGAACCACGAGCTTGGTCGCAAATGATGGTGGCAAAAAAAAAACGCAGTTGTCGCTGAGATGGTGACGCACCTTATGTAGACAGTGAAAGCAGGAATAAAGTATATAGGGAGAGCATAGAGAGAGGTGGAGATGGTTGGTTTTTAATTTAACTTAATTTATGTTGTTTACATTTTAACAACAATTTACAAAATAAAACCAAAACGCTAAGGAATTGAAAACTTCTTGAAATGTATCAAAAATCATCAACGTATTGTATTTATATGATGGACTGGTCTATGGGACGCAGGGGAGGCCCTGGGTTGGGCGGGGAGGACCACCGGCCAGGGCCTATGATTCGCAGAGGCACGTTTTTTAAATCCGATATTGAAGAGCAGAAGATGTAAAAGGATTGTTTTTGAAGAGTAGAAGATGTAAAAATAAGAAGAATGTAAAAATGCGCTTATTGAAATTAATATCTATAGAACTCAATCAATCACTTTATTATTGATGATACGAATACAATTTATACACATACAAATATCCCTATACTAGGAAAATGAATAAAAGAGATTAATTACAATAATTACAAAATATATATATACGTAAATCAACTCCTTGATTTACGGTAGGCTGTTACCCCCCTTCAATCGAACAGGTGGAGGACCAACATGAAGCATGCCACGAAATTTCTCAAAGAGTGGCTTGGGAAGACTTTTTGTAAAGATGTCTGCAACCTGAAGATTGGACGGAACAAATTTGGTGTGAAGTTGTGTCGACGAAACAAGTTCATGAACAAAATGATAGTCAATGTCAATATGCTTAGCCCGTTTGTGAGAAACAGGATTTTGACTCAGAAAGATGGCACTCTTGTTATCACAGAGCAGAGTAGGCCGATCCATGGGCAAAGCATGTAACTTGCGAAGAAGATGAGTGAGCCAAATAATTTCTGCAGCAGTGTTCGCCATAGCCCGATACTCAGATTCACAACTCGATCTAGATACAGTTGGTTGGTTCTTGGCACTCCAGGAAACCAGATTACCACCTAAATAGATAGAATAACCATAAGTAGATCGTCTTGTTTCAATGCAGCGAGCCCAATCAGCATCAGAGTAGCCGACTAGGGTTGTAGTGAGTGGTTTAGAAAAGGTTAAGCCATAAGCAAGCGTCCCCTTAACATAGCGTAGTATGCATTTAACTGATTGAAAATGAGAAATGGTAGGAGACTGTAGATGCTGACTGGCTTGATTAACAGCATAAGAGAGATCCGGACGAGTGATGGTGAGATACTGGAGAGCACCAACTAAGGACCGGTAAAGTGTGGGATCGTGGAAAAGAACACCGGTACGATGGAAGGTATCAGTGGTGGAAAGAGGGGTGTCAACTGGCTTGGAATCTAATAAGCCTGCACGAGCTAAAATATCATGAGCATACTTGGCTTGACTAAGAAAGAGTCCTGTGTCTGAATAAGTAACTTCAAGTCCCAAAAAATATCCCAAGACACCCAAATCTTTAACCGAGAACTCCTTGTGCAATCTGGTGATGAAAGACTGAACAAGCTGAGGATCACTGCCAGTGATTATAATATCATCGACATAAACAAGGAGATAGACAATAGAAGCCCCTTTCTTATAGATGAACAATGAAGTATCGGCCTTGCTGCAGAGAAAACCATTTGAGAGTAAGAATGCGCTGAGATGTTGAAACCAGGCCCGCGGTGCTTGTTTAAGACCATAGAGAGCCTTGTTTAGGCGACAGACATGATGAGGAAACTGAGAACTAATAAACCCAGGAGGTTGTTCCATGTAAACGGTTTCAGTGAGATTGCCATTCAGAAAGGCGTTGCGAACATCCAACTAACGAAGTGACCACCCATAGATGGTAGCTAAAGCAAGTACCACACGAACAGTAGAAGTCTTCACAACAGGGCTAAAAGTATGCAAGAAATCAATACCAGGAACCTGAGTGAAACCCTGAGCGACAAGACGAGCTTTGTATCGGTCAATAGAGCCGTCAGCCTTGAACTTAGTGCGATAAATCCATTTGGAGCGGACAATATTTACATCCTGTGGACGAGGAACGAGATCCCAAGTCTTATTCTGTTGCAAAGCAAGTATTTCCTCTTCCATAGCTTTTACCCACTTAGCGTGTTTGGTAGCCGATTTATAGCCACGAGGATCCTGTGCTGCAAGTAAAGCATAATGTAAGGCACGTGAAAACAAAGACATGTTAGCAAAATATTTGGGTTTGTAAATTCCACTTTTTGATCGAGTTCTCATTGGATGTGTAGATATCGGCCCAATAGACGATCCTTCCTCGGGAGCGGTGGGGATGGGTGGAGGAGGTCCGAGAATGCTGTGAGTAGATGACGGGTCTGGTAGAGACTGGGAAGAAGAGTGGGCTGAGGTTGGGTGGGCTGTGGGCGAAGAAGAAGAGTGGGCCGAAGCCGTTGGGGAGTTGGGCTGAGATGGAAAGTGGGCCGTGGGTGTAGCGGAAGGAGTTTGGGCTGAGAGAGGCGTAGAGGTTGGTGAGGTGGATTGGGCCGATGTGGAGTTGGGCTGGGTTGGGATGGTTTGGGCGACAGGAAGGTTGGAGCACATGGAGCAAGGAGAGGTGGTGGCCGAATGGTTGGAAGAAGAAGTGGGGGAGACCGAAATGGTGGGAACAAAGGTTGGATTTGGGAGAGGTTTAGTAGGTAAGAATTCATCAAAATTTGAGAAGATAAGCTTGGCCTCATCAACAGTTGAAGTATGGTCACTGAAGGGAAAATTTGCCTCATCAAATTGGGCATGACGAGTGGTGTAAACACGTTGGGTAGAGATGTCCAAGCAACAATATCGTTTATACTTGGCATCATAGCCAATAAATACACACTCAACACTGCGAGGAGAGAGTTTGTGTTTGGCATAATCCCGTAAATAAGGAAAAACACGACAGCAAAAATCACGTAGATTTGAGTATGTAGGCGACCGATTGTACAAAATTTCATAAGGGGATTTAAAACCGAGTACCGAGGAAGGTAGACGATTAATGATGAACGTGGCTGAGGCGAAGACATCCGACCAAAGGGTAGCAGGAGCATGAGAGTTAAAGAACATAGCAAGACCCGTTTCGGTTATATGTCTATGTTTTCTCTCAGCACGACCATTTTGTTCAGGAGTGTGAGGACAAGACATTTGGTGAATACCAAGTTCATGAAAAAAATTTTGCACACGATTATTAGTAAATTCAATTCCACCATCACTTTGAAACACTTTAAGTTTAGAAGATAGTTGGTTTTGAACAAAAGGAACAAAAGTTAATAAGGCTTCATAAAAATCAGATTTGCGCTTGAGTGGATAAAACCATGTAAAGCGAGAGTGATCATCGATGAATATAGCATAAAACCGATAACCACTAGATGAGGTAATAGGCGAAGGACCCCATAAATCACAATGCACTAAATCTAAAACATTCACATCACGTTTATGATTTAAAGTAAATGGCACACGATGTGATTTAGATAATTGACAAGAGGTGCAAACATTAGGTTTCGGTAATAATGAAGTAAGAAACAAAAAACCATGTTTATGAAGTCTAGAAATAATATTAAAAGACACGTGTCCAAGACGATCGTGCCACGTTTCATAAGAAGCTTTAAGGTGAGGAGTCGAGTAGGAGGCAATGAAAGCGTGTTGTCCTTCTCGAAGCACATAGAGGCCATTTTCACACGTGCCCTTTGCCAACACCTCCTTGGTTGTTCGGTCCTGAACATGAAAAGAATTGTTAGAAAACAAGACATCGACAGGAGAATCACGAGTAAGCTGACTGATAGATAAGAGACGTTTGGTAAGATGGGGTACAACGAGGACGTTCTTTAAATGAATATTGTTGGAAAGGGATTTTGTACCAATATTCGTTACTGGTAATGTGTGACCATTACCAAAACGAACAAAGTCACGACCACTAAATGTTGAAGAAGTATCAAGATCTTCAACAAAGGGGGTCATGTGAGCAGACGCACCTGTATCACCAGTCCAATCAGGATGGTCCTCATCAGTGACATGACACTGAGCATGAAAGGCATGTGCGAGATTAGCATCAATAGAGGGGGCGGCCTGTTTGGCAAAACTCACAAGATTGGGGCACGAATTTGCATAGTGACCATTAGTTCTACATAGTTGACAATGAGGAGGTCGACGAGATTGACCACGACTGCACCACGACCACGACTACGACCACAATTAGAGTAAGAAGAATTGGAACTAGAACTAGAACGAGAAGAGTTACCAGGACGCGATTGATGGGCCGCAAAGGCAACGGTGGGCGGCGGTTGAGGCTGACCATGCAAAAACTGCATAAAGGTTTCTTGGTTTTCCGCCTTGGCTAGAAGATCACGAAAGGAAACGGTCCCCACAACACGATGGGTAGTGGAGAAAGTCTCATAAGTGGGACCAAGGCCACAGAGGAACCAGTGGCACTTGTCGGTTTCGGATACGGGATGACCAATGGCAGCGAGTTGGTCACAAAGGGTTTTAAATTTTCATCCATAATCAGCAATAATGGATGACCCTTTTTGCAAGAGGCGGAGATTATCACGCAAAGTGTGCATCCGTTCGGTGGACCGATGGCTGTAGGCGGATTCCAAGGCCAGCCAGATAGGACGAGCTTCAGTCAGTCCAATGACCTCAGACATGGCCTCCTCGGATAAGGAGGATTGAATGAGAAGGCAGGCTGTTTTATCATTGGTCACCCAAGAAGAATAGTCAGGGTTAGGGGAGGGTTTCTCGTTGACGGTAATGGTTTTGTCAGGAGTGGTGGTCGAGCCATCAATATAGCCATTTAGTTTTTGCAGGGATAAAAGAAGGGTAAGTTGTTGGCTCCAAGCAAGATAGTTGGAGGAGGTAAGTTTGTGAGGGATGAAGTGAAGGAGGGAGTGAAGGTTTGTGTTTGAGGATGAGGAGTCTGCCAGGAAGAAAGATATGACAGCAGAGGGAGGGTGGCGGCAACTGGGTAGGGCAAAGAAATAGCAGGATCGAAAGAGAGGGGAAGGAAGGAAAGGAGTAGGATCGCCTTATTTGGCTGATACCATATAGAACTCAATCAATCACTTTATTATTGATGATACGAATACAATTTATACACATACAAATATCCCTATACTAGGAAACTGAATAAAAGAGATTAATTACAATAACTACAAAATATATATACGTAAATCAACTCCTTGATTTACGGTAGGCTGTTAATATCCAATCTCTGCAATAGTTACAGGTTCATGAGAATACAAACTTGATAGTTAAAGGATGATGTTGAGAAGATGAATGGTATTTTGGTAATTAATCCATTCAATAGAAAAAATCTTTGTAAGACTAGTGAACTCCACAGTACCCTTTTCTTTTCAAAATTCAGAAACTTTTAACTTGTTACTTTAGATATAAAATTTTAATATTAAAAACTATTGGTAATAATAGGTAGTAATTTAAATATTTAACGTAAATATTTTATTTTACTAGTACTTATTACTCTTTAGGGTGTTAGGAGCGGTTAAACACTTGAGAGTGGCAAAGTAAAAAATCGACCAATCAGAGTGCGCCGTGTCAATCAGTGAAAATTGTTTAAACTTTGGTGAAAAGTGTTGGCAATGGTTTCGACATTTGGTGAAGTGGTAAACTTTTTAAATAAAAAAGGAAAAAGATATGATTGGTTGAGATTGGAATGGACCCCACCCCACACCCCCTCTCTCTATCTCCTTCCTCCCTTTCCTGCGTCGGCATGCACCCACCGATTCTCCCCCCATTTCGTCAAACACCCACGCGACAAAGGTGTTGGCATTGGTTTGCCACACTTTACCGAAGTGGCAAAGTGGGTTTGCCGACTCCCACACCTAACACCGTTATTAATTTTAACTTCTTTGTTTATTTGAGTTAGTTTAAAAACTATCAAGTATGATTGTCGATTATTTTCATGTTACTTGATGTATGATTGTCGATTATTTACGTGTTATGTGTTGTTAATTGTTGATTAGTTAGGACTTATGTGTTATTTGTCATTAATTGTCAATTATTTGGCATTGACAGTCGATTATTTAGGTGTTAATTTGTTAGAAATTAGGGGATTTGTAATTGCACTTTTGCTAATAGTCTTAATTTCGGCGTTAATTTGGTAATATGGGGGGGGGGGGGGTTGCACTTTTGCGTGATATTTTATGAAGGCCAAGAATAGATTCAGATTGTTTCCTTGCGGATTCCTGCTCTGAATTAGCAGTTGTTTCTAGACTTTCATCATAGAGAGCTATCTGATCTCGAATAGCTTTTAGTTCTATCAAAAGAATTTTTCTTTTAGGCGTAAAGCCTTTAAATTCTCCATTTTTTCAAAAAATAAGTTTTTCTGTTTGTGAAAGTGATTGGTGATGCCTTTAGTTTGAAGGGTATGTGCTCCTTAAATAGGCATGAAAAGTATTTATTTTTAGAAAAATTATTTGAAATACGTATTTGTTTACGTATTTTGAAAATCTCGTGTCAAGCAATCAGCTAGCACGTTTTTGGACCCTTCAAGATGCTCGATGTCGAAAGAATATCTTGAAAACCACATCTGCCATCTGACAAGACGACCTTGTTTGTTATCTCCTGACTAGAAATTTTACAGGAGTGAGATAAATAGAAAATTTAGAAATAGTATTTTTTACCGCAAGTAATTCTTTTTCATTACTGTGGTAATTTTTTTCGGCTTGTTTAAAGCTTCCAGAAGTATACTTACATATTTCTTCGTTTTCGGTTGTTCTGGCCTTCAAAACTCCTCCCCAATAATCATCAGAAGCGTCTGTTTCTATGATTAAAAATTCATTTTCTTTTGGAAGATAAAGTTTTGGAAAACTGGTTAGGTTTTTCTTTATCTTTTTGATATAGTCTACATCGGATTGTTTCCATTCCCATATGTAGTCCTTTTTAAACTTTACCTGTAAAGGTTTCCTAAGTTCTGCGAGTTTAGGAATGTTACCTTCAACATAGGTTAAAATGCCTAAAAATCTTTGAAGATGTTTTTTATCTTCTAAAGTATCTGGGAATTTGTGTAAATTTTCTAAGATATGTTTTTGTGGACTATGAGTCCCTTGATCTATTTCAAGACCCAAAAAGTTTATCTTTGTTTTAAAAAGATTAGCTTTCTTTTTTGATAAAATGATTCCATATTTTTCAATTGTTTTTAAAACCGATAAAACATGAAAGTAATGTTTATTTTCTGAGTCTGAGAAAACTATAATATCGTCGACGTAGACGGTACAATAATTTTCTAAACCTCTTAAAGCATTTTGCATATGCATTTGAAATATTCTTGGTGCTTGCTTTAATCCAAAAGGGACTACCTTCCATTGATAATGACCATCTGGACATGTAAATGCGGTTAGTAGCTGAGATTCTTCATCTAACAGTACCTGCCAAAAACCATTTTTGCAATCGAAACTGGAAAAATAGGTTTTTCCTCTTAAAAGAGTTAGTAGTTCCTGCATACAAGGAAGATTATGGCTGTCGCCTTTAGTAGCTGCATTAATGGCTTTATAATTTACAACCATACGTTTTTTCCCTCTTCGTTTTTCAGCTTCATTTTCAACTAAGAATGCTGGAGACATGTGAGGTGATTTACTTAGAATAATTAATTTTAAATCAAGTAATTCCTTAATTTGTTTATTAAATTCTTCTCTGTCCTGAGGACTGTACTTCATAGGTTTTACCCTGATAACAGTTTTAGGATCAATGAGTTCTATTGATGCTTTCATCCATTTTTTGGATTTTTCAGGATCAATAGGATTTTCTGAACAAACTTTTTCAAGTAGTTCTTCAATTTTTTGAAACTTTTGTATTTCAACTAAAAATATCCTTTCTGCTTTTATAACTTCTCGAGCTATATTAGTTCCAGGAATTTGTTTTATCTTTGAATCTTTTTTCATGGATTCAAGAAAATTTGGTTTTCCAATTTGAAAAGCCTTTGTAACCTTTTTAATCAAAATCATTTCTTGATTAAGATGAAAAGATACTCTGTCTAACCATTGAGTGAAAGGTCCATAAAGTTGACAGAAATTATTTCCTAGAAGTAAATCCATACCTGAATCTTGTTGGTAGATAGTAGGAATGGTAAATGGTTCTCCAGAAAAATAGATGACAAGATTCCTACAAACCTTATTTAACTTAATGACTTCCTTGTTAGCAACTATTACCTTAATATCTTTGGGAGTATTTTCCCATAGGTCATTAGGAATTATGTGTTTGCTTGCTAAACAAAGACTTGCCCCTGTGTCTACATAACAATGTATGACGATTGCTTTATATCCTTTGAAAAAGATTTTTCCTTTGATATAAATTGAATTTGGATTAGTTATATTTGAATAAGCTAATTCAAAATCATGTGTTTTATAAATTTCTTCTTTCTCCTAATTAAAGGAGTGGACAGAATTCATTTTTTCCCATAAGATAGAATAATCTTTTTATCTTTTAGTCTTTGATTATTTCTTTCTAGATAGAAATAAAGTCTAGAGATCTCTAGATTTGTATTTCTAAAAAGGTTTTCCTTTTGACCTTTATTGGTAATTTGAAATTGATCCAAAAGGTCATGATAATGCATTTGGACTTTTAGAACTTCCTAGAGATGGATTTCCAACGTTGAAGTTTGGAAATGAATACTTTTGAAAGCTTTTTTCATCATTAATTTTTTCTTTTTGCTTTTCGAGCATAAAAGTTTTTGAATCTATTCTTTCATCAATTTTGTCTGAAACATCTTTGATGATTTTTGCAACAGGTGCCTCAAGATTTTCGTTTGTAGAAAGACTTTCTACCTTTCTAATCAAATCTTTAACAAGTTCCTCTAATTTCAAAAGAGTAGTTATGTTATAGATATAATTGCTTTTTTAGTTCTAAGCTCAATGATCTTTTGCTTAGAAGCAAAAATGTTTTTCTTAATAATCTTTATATTAAGAGATTTTGTTTTATGACTTAACATAAAATTTTCTTTAATTTGATTTATTCTAGTAAACCAAATTTGTATATTAGCCTCTTCAAAGGTGATTTGTTGATCAAGATATTGTAAATAACCTAAAATTGGTTTTGAAGACATTATTCTCCAATAACTCCTTTTTAAATTCTACCATACCCATCAATTCTTTCAGACAATGAACGTATTAATTGTTCAGTGTTACTTGATTCTCTTATTTGTAAAGAGCTTCCAGCATAACTGTGTCTAGGTTTTGATACTAAAACTTGTTTATTTCGTGCAATATCGATTGCCCAGTTTTCTTGTAATTGTGATGGCTCAGCGAATTTACTGCCTTCAACTATTCCAATATCTGAGAATATATCTTCAATTGCTATGCTTTCTTTTTCTTTGTACTCAATTGAATGAGTGCTATTTGTTAAAGCATATGAGACTAAATAATTAATCGTAAACACTTTATTACCTGGTTCCATAAGATCAGTTCTTTCACACTGATGTATAAAACTTAAAGTTTTGTCGAAATCTTTTGAATCTCGATGTAAAGCAAATTTAGGATAGACAGTAAACATAAATTTACCATAAGCTAAATTTCTTTGAATTGCTCCAAGAAGAGCGTCTTGCCTATTGATAATTCTGTTATCAACAAGGGCCATTTTTATAGGAAAATTAATTCCATCTCTAAACTGTGCTTTTAGGAGGATTTTAACCGCTCCTATATGTACCATATTGAGAGACTTTCTCAACTCTGGTTTAATATGTAAAAGCTTTTTTGCTATTTCACCCTTTGTTAAGAGTGGCAAATAAACTTCACCCGAGGTATTTTTTATGTCAACTGAAAGTTCTTCAGTGTTAACAATAAAATATTTTATTTTTTCTAGAAAAAGCTCTAGAAACTAAACTTTGTAAAGTTTTTGGTTGATTAAAAACTTGTTTTGCGTCAAGCTTGAATTTAAGCTTGCTAATTTTTGTTAATTGATCAGAATTAATCATGTAATCTGATACAAAACCTTTTTCGTTTTCACTAAAGTTTATAACTTCAGTTATTTCTTTAGACTCATCTGAATCGTTTTTAAATAAACTGTTATTTTCCATTAATTTTTTAGAAATAACATCTTATTTTTTAAAAAAGAGCAACAAGGCTCTGATACCAGACGCGGAATGGTTCTAGAAATTTTATCTCTTACTACACCAATAGTTGTAGTAATTTTTTGGTTACTAGCAAATAGTTGTAGTAATTTCTTGATTACTAACATAGTCCTCATTTGTTGACTTTTGTGTAGTAGTAGGTTTGTTCAATCAAACAATATCGTTCATAATTTTGGTATTTGTCAAAAGATGCCATACCAAGATATAGATGACAAACTAATTGTAAGTTGTCGAGAAACGAATTGTTATTTTAACTAACAATTTCATTAGTAGATTTTTGTTTGAACGACAAAAAATAGGTCGTTAAATAATTGTCAATAGATGCCATGACAAAAGCTTTTGATGTAGTAGGTATTTCTACATAACAATTGTCGACACAATTCGTCGATGAATTGAATTGGAAAATGAAATCCATTTTAGTAGTCATTTGTTGACTAGATTTTTTGATTACAAGAATCATTTGTTTGAGATAGTATAAATCATTTGATTTCGATATTGGTTAATCGATTATGTTTGTGTTTGTTTGTAAAAACAGTTGTTTATAAAAATGCTTAAGGAGATATTAATATAAATATTTTGAAGTAATTTAACAGTTAGAATAGAACATACCTTTCCTTTTTATTTGACTAGGTAAATCTTTAAGTTGATTTTTCCAAGTGACCAACCCAACCAATTCTTCCCTACGCGGCCTCCTGCCTAAACGGTACTTTTTATGGCTCCAGGGCTCCAGGTTTTGCAAAAATCTTTAAAGATGAACAAAGGGATAAAAAGGAAACTGATATTTATTCATAACTGTTCTTCCCTAAGGAAGAACTTCTTGATATTTACATAATATTCTTCTTTAGCAAGGAGATTACTCACTAACACTCATACTAGTTACAAAGGAAAAGTTGGAAAAGGAAAATAATACGAGAGAAGGGGATGGGGATTGGTTTGCCACACTTTACCGAAATGGCAAAGTGGGTTTACGGACTCCCACACCTAACACCCTTATTAATTTTAACTTCTTTGTTTATTTGAGTTAGTTTAAAAACTATCAAGTATGATTGTCGATTATTTTCATGTTACTTGATGTATGATTGTCGATTATTTACGTGTTATGTGTTGTTAATTGTTGATTAGTTAGGACTTATGTGTTATTTGACATTAATTGTCGATTATTTGGCATTGACTGTCGATTATTTAGGTGTTAATTTGTTAGAAATTAGGGGATTTGTAATTGCACTTTTGCTAATAGTCTTAATTTGGGCGTTAATTTGGTAATATGGGGGGGGGGTTGCACTTTTTCGTGATATTTTATGAAGGCCAAGGAGCACAATTTTTCGAGCTCGGACAGTGCACTTGAATTCTCAGGACCGGCCCTGATGAGACGAGTTGATTATCGAAAATCCTAGTTTCCTCTTATGCAATGCTAGGTCTTACCACACTTGTTGTATTAGACAAAAATGGCTAAAGCGCCCTTTTATTTATCATAAATAACTAGTCTAAGTACCCGTGTGTTGCACGGGTAGCTCAAAGTAAATTATATCATTTAATAGTGTTGACATAAACTTTGAAACGAAAGAAACGTTTCATTACTTATGTAAATATTAAATTACAATGAACTAAAGAAAAAGTAATACGAAAAAATCACAAGTCGTCAAACGGCTATACACTTTAATATACCAATTAAAAAAAATCTTGACCTTTTTATAAGCCATATCATTGTCATCAAATTGATCTACTCGACTAAGATACATACCTTGACTCCCCCGCTTGCTAGTGCCACCATGTATAGTGATGTGAATACCTTAAAATACACAAAAAAAAAGTAAGAAGATTTAAAAGCTACATTACAAACATGACGAACATATATCCTGAAAATACTTATTCACATATGTTTTATATGAAGCAAACTTGGCGAGCGAAGATAAAACAAAGCAACGGCAATAAACCGCCTTAAACGCTAAGAAACCAGCTTCCCCTTATGTATATTATTTATAAGTCTTTACATAGTTGTTTTGCAGCTCCTTTCTCGACCAAAAATCATTCTGCGCCAGCTGCTAAAATAGTAGCAAAACAGTGCCGGAGTACTCTCTAGATGGCTATTTCAACCCATTTTATAGCTAAGTGAATTAAAAACATACCGAAATGATGAAACTTTTATATGATTTAAAGTTTTACCACTCTCTTCATCATTTAATAGAGAAAGATAACTTTTAAACTGCCACAACATGCCATCTCCATGTTTAAATCTTCATCATGGAGCTTGTTGTCTTCAAAGGGAATCGCTTTAAACCAGGCAGAGGTGGCAAGGAAGCATAGAATTTGCAACTTTGTTCGAGAATAAGTGAGTAAAGCAAACTGCCGTAATATAAGGCAAGAAGTCAAGAACAAACAGATACTAAAAAGTAGAACTATTTTGTAGAACTCCATCCCATTCCTAGAACTCCAACTCCTTTCCATTCAGTATCTTCTCGGCTACCTATTATTGGAACACATGATATTTGAACATTTGCGCATAAGAAAGAGAATTAGTACACATCGGTCAGCACCGAGAGTTCGCAAAATGTGAAACAGGTTTCGAGATATAAAAAGGTCGGATTGGGTTAACCTGCTGCCCAATTTTTTTGTCCATTGAAGTCCTTTTATATATGGTTAACGCCTTAAAATATGATTGAAAATTTCTATAATAAAAACCTAATTTTGTAATAAAATGATTAAGAAAGTTGTAAGCATTAAAATAGACTGAGTGACTTTCGATTCATCAGACACATTCTACTTGTTCCATGTGTAGTTTCTTTTTTTTTTAATGGTTTGACCCGTTTCATCCTCAAAAAGCCAAAGAGGTGCTCACCAATAGACACAACAACATCCTCAAAAAGCCAAAGAGCCACGCACCAATAGACACAACAACATCTGCAATAGACCCACCCATCTCAACTTATTTATTTTATACAAAACACCAGTTATAGTTTCCCTTTTAACCCATAACCAAACCAAACCGATCCATGGTCACCCGTGTTTGAAAAAAAATACTTTAATTTAACAACGTACCTGCATGGGTTTGTTCTAGATTGATTATTTCACTTGGCGTTGCAAATAGCACACTTGTAACCTGCTCGACGCAACCAGTCAGAGATGTAAATATCGTGGATCATAACAGTTAATATTTAATATTTTATCAAATGCAAAGTATAAACCGCCTTCGGCTTCAAATTCTTATAACTTCAATTTCCTAAACCAAAATCAAATGAATAAATAAGCAAACCAACAGATTCGATAAGCATAACAATATAATATCAGTTACTTAATACTATGGATGACTCTAATCCTTACTACTAAACACACAAAGCATAACCAACAAATGTTCAATCAAAAAACTTAAGATCTACACCATACGAAGAACGATAAATCGAGTCAGATAAACCATACACTTTCATTCATCAAACATATCTTAAGTTAGTGTTCCACGATCACTATATCAAAATTAAAAAAATAGAACTGAGCAAAATTCAATGATTCAAGAAGAAAACAAACAATAATAGATATAAAGAAGCAAATCATTCAACTAACCACAAACCGATTCGTTAAGAGTATGATGAACTCACTATTGACAAATTATTATGAATTCTTGGTTCCTTCAAGACATAAAAACATCATATTTTTCACGGCATGCAACAATTATGCGTTGTTCTAATCTTTTCAGAGGAAACGCTCAAATGCAGACGGTTCTGTGGTAATAACAAATGCCAAGTGGTATTAATCTTCTATGGATAAATCTATATTGATGTGTCAAATTTATAATAAAGATAATAAATTTATACCCAAATCATTTACACAAACATCTTGTGATATTCCATTCTTTGTTATCTTCTCCAGCAAGGCTAAAGGGTCAACGATACCTGATACATCTAACCAGAACTGCTGATAAGTAACATTTCAACATCATTGTCATAGGTAGAGGTGGCAATTTACATCCATTTAAGAATCATTAAGTTAAATTTGGACGTGTTCTATCTCGAATGGTCAAATGAAAAACATAGAACATGTCAAACGGGTTAATCATTGGATTACGTTCTTGTCCCGAAAAGGAATTGAGAAATTCACTCTTTTGAATTTTCGTCCAACTCATTTTAAGTTGCATGCCCATCTTTTTTCTTGTCTAAACTAAACTACGATTTGTGCGTATGGTTGCAGATCACTCCTAAAATCAAACAAAGCTATGAGCAAACAATACCTTTTCAAAGTTAATAGGTCATTCAAGTAACAACCACCAAATTAACTATATACCAACAGATGGAGAGACCGTGTTTATGTGTGTGATAGAAATAGCATAAGTAATTTGACAATGACGAAACTGAAGTACGTAAAAACATGTCATCGTTGATATTTTATTTGTTTCATTCCCAGTAGTTAATAATTCTACTATGCTCAATACCATGAAAAATAAAACAAAAGAAATAAACATGCCTTTTGATGAGAATTATGCTGTTTCCCTTCCTTCCACGACCTAATTTGGCCATCTTTTGTGGTCCCAAATCGTCCCTCAATTAGACCATCTTTCATCGTCCTGAATCGTTCCTTGAAAGACATGAACAAATCCCAAAAACAAATTAATGAGAACAAAGTAAGATTATAATTTATAACACAATTTATAAGCTAAAAAACAAAGTTAGATTATTAACCGATTTCTTTGAATCTAAAGAAGTGCAGTCTTCATCATTTACTCTAGCGGCCAGGGTTTGTGTACCTGGAGATGACATTGCCGTCACGTGCCATAAGCAAGGCAGCAAAAGCTGACAACTTATACATATTTTTTTCACGAGTTAAGCAACCTCGGGTTTAGCTAGACTCGAATACCCCTGGTTGCAACGCTTGACTTAACACATAGTTGCAACGCTTGACTTAACACATAGTTGTAAGTAAAATGCTTCACTATTCATCAGCTTAAAGGTGATCCCGTTCAGCCGGTTTTAATGAAAATTCTAGAGCAGACCTCTAACTACTACGGTTTTTTAAAACGACAAACCAAATTGGGTGGGTTGGTTGGGTCAGCCAGGCCATCAGAAAGGGTTCAGTGTGGCGGTTTGAACCGGCCTTTCTAATCAAAATCCTTAGTTTGTAACTTTTTATTAATTTTTTTCTTAAATGATAAAGATGGTTTTCATGAACATTATCAGTATGCACAAATAAATATTCCAAAAAACGGTCAGTTCATTTTACATATCCGGGGCCAAGTTTCATATGATGAACGGAACCATTATACCCGCTTTTCCAAATAGTAAACCGTAAAAACTTCAAACATGCCAAACCAGTCAACTTGCTGGTCGGTTCAGTAAGTTTCAACAGCTAATGACTATCACTACGTCAAATATCCAAAACTATTGAAAATCTGAAAAAAACCATAAAAAGTCTACAATAGGTAACCAAACCTCGTGTTATAGCACCACAGTCACCGACCTAGGAAGAAGACCCTCAACCAAGCCAACATGCAAATGGTCCGTAACAACAATATGCCAGTCCTTCACATCACCAACACAAATTGCCAAAGGGCTAGCATGCTTACGCCCTTTATTCTCATTTATCATATTAACCGCCTCTACGTTACTGCACCAACACCCAAGCAAAACAACAAACAATCATCATCCAAAACCAACAATTCACTCACACAAGCAAAACGTCGAACACCTGGTGTGCACCCACAAAACTCAAAAAAAAAAACACAACTTTATATAATAAGTACATGTCCTGGTTGGGGACTACTAAGATTTAAGAGAATGAACACCAAGCTTATAACTAAGATTGAGATGCTTCAGTTTTCTGTTATAAAAAAATAATAATTGTTAGCAATGGGAGAAGACATCATACTTTTCATGCTCAACATTATTCGAAGGAGAAAAAATCTCAGTTAAACAAAAGGCTACAAACCAAATTACAATTACATTACAATTACAAATAAAATATAAACTTTAAATATGAACAGTATAGCGAATTCTTTTTGCATAAATCAACCTATTCATCAAAAAAGGGTCATGTTGTCACCCTAAGATTTTAGTGGCTGCCAAACAATAAAAAAGATGAAAAAACACTCTCACCCGGAAAGCAGTTGTTCCAACTATCTCTAGAGCAGTGTCGCCAGCATTACCAAACCTGTTCACCCAGTCTGTAACATAACCACAATTTACAATTAACAATTAAACCATGAGAACAACATCCAAGTGAAAAAAAATATGATTACAGAGTATTATCCAACGACACCTCGGTTTGGTCAATCAATGCATGCAGACCTTCAACCTACATAATTATCGAATCAAAACCATGAGAACAACATCCAAATGAAAAAAAAATAAGTTTACCCTTACTCAAAAGATTAAGCCAATATTGTCTACAACCATGAGTCAAAAACATCATATATAAACATACTGTTGGCGCATATATCCATTCACACACAAGCTGAGCCACTTATTTTTGCAGGCGATCGTTTTTCTCTAATAATAACTTGTTCATAGTAGATAGTTTCTTGTTAACTGTCTGAAGGCTAAAAGACTCTTTCCTTTGCTTCTATCGACATCTAAACACAAAATTATATAACAATTATCAATATTAAAAAACAAAATTATATGCATTCAATTTCCCCTTTTATTCTAAACTAAAAAAATGTGAAATCACTTGTTCTCCCTAATTAGTTATCACATCTGAGATTCAAAGATCCATATTCTCTCTAAATCTAAACACAAAAAAGTAGATCATAGACAAAAAAAACTAACCTCAGTTGTCCGACCAAAAAGCATTCCACGTTTAGACACCATCAAATGAATAGTCCTTCAAGCCCTAGAAAAAACACGTGCAGGTAGAATTCTTTCAGTACTTATCATCAAAATACTTCTTGCTAACATGAATCCGTTATGGAACAACGGAAAAGATATGAGGTAGATTATATGCGAAGAAACTAAATAACATCAGAAAGAGAAATCAAAAGAAAATAAAACACATACCTTCAATAGCGGAAGAAGATCCGATTAGAGAGATTAGATATTGCCTGGAAGTAACGGCCAGATCGAATTATCCTAGATGAACGAATCACAAAACAAATCTAAAATAGTTGATGAAGAAATCAAAACAACATACCTTCGATTTTCAAAATTGTTTAGAAAAGAAACCTTGAATCAGAAATCGTGAATGGGATTTAGGCAAGATCGATGGAATCAGAATCGCTTTTTGAAAGTTAGGGTTTCAATTACAAATAAAGATTGATCCACTCTTCAATTCTGTATTGCAATCGTGGAAACAAAAGAAGAATAAGAAAAAAAGAATCCAACAATGATGCTAATAACATTCGAATAAATATTTTATAAAAAGATGAATCTACATAATCTATATAACATAAACACAACAGATATAACCTTGGATCTTGTTGAGATAATCAAGAAGATGAATTTAGGTCACAGCGAAGAGAGATGTTAATCGCCGACAGAAGAAGGATGCACGCTCTCCTTTAGGGTTTGGAGAAAAAGGAAAGCGTCAATTGAGAGAAAGGATTTATAGGATCCATATTGTTACTCGGTTTCTTTAAAAACCCATTTATCCTACCCGAATGTAGCCGGATCCCGCGTCCAAAGTAATTTTATTTGTGTATTGAGAATGGTTTCCCTCCTAAACTTCCAATTCTCTGGCCAAAGAGAATAGCCACATCAAAGTCAAAATGTCAACCTTTATTTTGCTTTAGTATAATAGATAGATTAACGTTGTCGTCTGTGTGGGTTTAAATTAATATGAAAATTAAATTACTGAACTAAAAACATCAAATTTAAACTTTTGAGCTAAAATAGTTATTTGAATCAATCCACAAGTGGTACCATATTCAACTCTTTTTCATTTAAAAGATAAAAGATAATCTACAGTATTCAACTCTTTTTCCATTTAAAGATGAAAGATAATCTTGCAAACAAAAATATGTTAGAAGTAAGAAATCTAGACTGAACGGATGGAGCGTGACGATCTAATTTTTTTTTTTTGGAACATGACTTTCTTGTTTTAGGTCATCGCGCTTTTCAAATTGGAGAGTCTGTTGTCCACTCTAGCCTGACTGTGTTATCTTAAATGAGCCTACGCTGGCTTTAGAGTTTGACATGGGCTTAATACCGCAAAATTAAGAAAAAAAAAAAAAATTAACGGATATAGGTTGGGTCCACGCGTTTATCGTTATTGTTTGATCTTTACTTGTTCATATATTAGGTTCTCCCCAGCAGACGTAACTAATGTGTTGGTTTTATTTTCGTTTTGCAGTTAGAAACCCTAACCCTTGATCTCCGAATAATCACCCATTCGATTGTTTCATTGAGGTAACTAATGTTAATTGCATATGCTTTGTTCTGGAAAAACATCAATCGTCTTGTTTCTTGGTTTGTTGTATAATCCTTTCTGTTTTGTAGGCAATAATTTAAGCATTTTGTAAAGATGGATCGGATTTCAGAGCTTCCTGAATCCATTATTCATCACATCCTCTCTTTCTGTAGTGTGGATGGAGACCTTGTTCGAATGAGTGTACTGTCTAAGACCTGGTTTCACCTTACTGCTTCTTTTCCGGTTTTAAATTTTTATATGGGTGACTTTGAATTTAGATCTCGAGAAAGTTTTTTCAAGTATATTGAGTATACCACCTCAAGATTCTGCCATCAAAATCTCACTGCAGACAGTCTCGTGCTCAGTCTAACTCTCCAGGAGCCTGAAGAATTATATATTTTTAACAAATGCCTTGAACTAGTTCTTCAGAAAGGCGTTGAGGCGTTGCATATTAACTTGTTAGATTCTCCAAATGTTCCAAAGTACCGTCTGCCTAACACACTCTTATCTGTTTCCATGTTAATAGATTTGACCTTAATTGATTGTGAGTTGCCTTCTTCCTTGATGGTTGATACTATCAAGTTTAAGTCTTTGATGTTTTTGGAACTCAATAGGGTCCGTATAGATGATGAAATGATCACGTATCTCACCACTAGTTGCCCTCTTCTACAAGTATTTCATATTGACGAATGTCATGGTTTCAAAAGATTTTGTGTTTATGGACATCAAAACCTTCAAGAAGTTATTATCGCATATAGAGCTCCAGTTGAGAAAATAGATATTGAAGCTCCAAATCTAACTAAAATTGAGGTAGCAGATTACGTTGGAAGAAAGCCACCACAAATGAGCTTGGCTTCATGCAAAAAACTAACATCAGTGTCTTACAATGGGTATTCGAATGGTTTTCCCGATTTCTTATCCAACTTCCCCTTCGTTGAAAATTTGGCTCTGGTTTCTACATCTAAAAGCAATAACCTCAAGTTGTCAAGTCATTCCTTGAGGGCTTTGTGGTTCTGTTCTTTCTGTGATTTGGATAAAATCGAGTTAAGTACCCCCAATTTGGGTTTATTTATTTACTCTTGTGATGATTGGTATATCTACTCTTATAATGCTTGGTATATCTACTCTGTGATAAAGCATTTACCCCATTTGAAAGCATGTATGCGATGCTATGCTAATGCCTCTATAGATGCTCGTTGGTTCCAAAAGTTGAGGCTCTTTTTGGACAAAAAAAATGGTTTCAAAGCTTTGAACCTGTATATTTACACAGATGAGGTGCGTTTCTTTGATCAAATTTTTATATAACACAACCCCAACACAAAGTTGTATATTTCTTTCATTTGTCTTGCAGAAGTTAATAGTGTTAGAAAAGACAAAGGAGATTGAGTTGCCACCTTATGAACTCGAGCATATTGAGCTACATTTTGAAAATAGAGAATCATCGGATCATGCAGCTTTTGTGGATGCAGTACTTTGTTGTTTCCGTCCTCGATCTCTAACCTTAAGATCATCCTTTTCTTTAACTGATTTTGAAGAACAAAGTGCTCTTGTCAAGGTAAGAGTTATATGTGCTTTCTTTAATTGTATTTTTATTGAATTTTAACATTTTTAAGATTCTGTTTGCACACTGTAGTTATGTAGAAATGTTGGCTTTTTTTTTTTATAAGTTTCTTTTTCTTTAGTTTACTTATGAGAAGCTACTTGAACAAGAATTCCAAGGCCATACCAATATTCAGATTGTGTCGCCTTACTCTTCCAAAGCACAAAAGCAGTTTAAGGGCTTGATGTCATTGCCAACGCCATTACCTCGTCAAGAAAAAGCAATTAGCTTTATAAAGGAAGAAGGTAAATTTTTTAATGAACTATTATAATAGACGCATTCTTTACCTCACTTGTTAAAATCCAAACAGAATAAGCATGCGGTCAAAGGTTTGGTGGTTTGGAGATTTTCTGATGCATTGGATTTAGGATTCTATCCGTTAATTTGGACTGAAGATTAGAGTTTAAAATTGGAATTAAACATCTATAAGTAATATGCGTTTTAATATCTACATATGTAGTGATGGTTTTTGAATAATGACAATGATGTCTTGACTAATGAATAATCTATATGTTTTGGAGCTTATGCTTTGTTACTCGTTGTTCAGATTGTATATCTTGGACCTTATGTTGTTGCTAAGCTTGGCAAAAACGGGCTGGTCAGGTCATAACGAATCAATTTAACATGTTGCTATAAATGTGATAATGTTGTTTTTTAATCATAACCAACTCATTCAATTATCATGATTTTTTTTCTTTATTTTTTAGTGGATAGGAAGGTACTAGCGGGTCAGTTCAAATGTCATGTTTAGACCCATTCAAACTCACCCGACCCAACCTGAGCATCTTGTACCTCTAGTTTATATCATTTTTCTATGTTTTAATTCTCGGATTTTTGGGTTCCTTTAACCAATTCAGTACACTGGTTAATGCAGCAAAACTGTCATTGCTACCTTAACTATAAGTGACCAGTAATAATAATAATAAGGGAAATTGGCCTGTAATAGTCTCACCTGGACCTTATTGGCCATTAATAATTCCACCTCAGAATATTCCCCCCACCAGTCCCACCTTTCACCTATTTTTCCTACAATGGTCCACCGTTAAAAAAACTTAACGGAGTTAAGCTTTTTTCCAAATTACAAAGAGATTTTTTAGGGCTTTTGATTAGAACGACGATACGAGTCCATTGATGTAAAACTTGCCTCGAAACGGTGCTCTACACGATGAAAACGACGCTTCAATTCGGGTGTTTAAATTTCCAATTAACCAAAATCTAGTCACTTGGAGCACCATTTCGATGTAAGTTTTACATCAATGCACTCGTATCATCGTTCTAATCAAAATCCCTAAAAAATTTGTTTGTAATTTGGAAAAAAGCTTAACTCCGTTAAGTTTTTCTAACGGGGGACCATTGTAGGAAAAATAGGTGAAAGGTGGGACTGGTGGAGGGAATATTCTGAGGTGGGACTATTAATGGCCAATAATGTCTAGGTGGGATTATTACAGGCCAATTCCCCTAATAATAATAATCAAAACACCAACTTGGAAAGGCTATCAAGTAAAAGAATCAGTTTGCTTCAGGTCAATGTGGGTAGAAAACCCTAATCTACTAAAAACAAAGCCCCGCTCCTGAGGGGTCGAAAAGTTGCTATGGACCACACGCTGAACTCTAGACAAGAACCGAACTGTCTCCGGTGCCAAGGAGCCGAACGTGTCAAACTCCAGGTGGACAATCAAATTGTATGTGAATCTAGGTAAGTTGCTGAATGGAACAGCGGTCTTCGATGATGTTTATAGGCTGATTAGAGACAACCTGCAATGTCCCTTTAAAGCCGCTGATTCTGATCACCATCTTCATGAAAGCCGCTATCTGATTCTGATTTCGGAAATTTTAAATATAAAAACTAAAACAAAACACATAAAATTTAATAATAAAATTGGATTGTAGAAGGTGTTGTCACGTAGCATTAATTGAAATCATTTATTACAATTTAGATATCTTGACTTGTAGATAAACATAGGAAATTCACTACTTTAATGCATAGTAAAACTCTTCTCAAATTACAACACTAACTCTTAATTTTTTTTTTTTTTTGTGAAAAGCAACACTAACTCTTGAATAACAGTATATCCATTTTGGAAAGCAAAGAGAAAAGAATTATATCATTAAAAAGTCAACACCAAGTATATTGTATTTCTTTTGCTATTCGTACTTCACAAATAATTCTGGTTAAATTTGTTTTAAAAATATGTTGAGTTTGTCACACTAATATTATATAGATAAAAATATAATACGCATACTAATACTAAATAGATAAAAAAAAAAGACAATATAAAATAAATTGAAAAGATAAAGGACTTATAAGATTTGAATTTATTAATGGGGGTTGCTACACGTGGGTACCCCTTTCTTTAAGTTTTACTGAACGTGCCCCTCACTTTAAGTTTTACATTAATACAATTCAAACCTCTTTGTTTTTTTTCTTTTATTATCGTTTTTTAAAACGTTTTAATTATTTAAGTAACTTTCTTTAACGACATTCTAAACGTGTTTTTATTTTTAAATGACGTTTGTTTTCTTATTTAGAAAAACACCTATTTTTTCAAAATATTGTTTTAACTTTTTTAGAAAGGGTTATGTTAGTAATATTTATAGAGCTTTTAATATTTTTTCGCATATTATATACATATATTAATACATATACATATATTAAAAACTGTACGAAATGAACAGTAATGAACAGTGTAAAACCCACCATCTACCACGCATCCAAATACCCACCGCCCTTCTCCTTTCTATAAAACCTAACCCTAACCCATATGAAACAGAGTTCAGAGAGAGAGAGAGGTTAGAAGAGCTGGGTGACAGAGCCGGCGAAGTCTCCGGCTTCGACACGGTGGACGCGCCGCACATGGCTCTCCGGCGTCGACATGACAGACGGGTCCGCCGTACATGGTGGTGGGGTTATTTCGGGTAACCGCAACGGCAGCCAACAGTGACGATGGTTACCGTATGACCGTTTTGAGCAACGACGGTCATCACAGTAAGAGAGACAAGGAGAGAATCAGAAGAGAAAGACTGCGAAGGAGAGGCAATTTGAAGGATTTTATAGGTTCACCCGCAAGAGGGGTTCGTAGGGAATGGGTTCAAATCGCCTTCTGGTGATGGGTCTAAAGAGACGCCCCTGCGTATTGACTGTTTGACCGATGACGGACGTCAAGCTAAACAAGGTGGTTCAAGTTTTTCAGGCAATACTTTGGCCGGTTAAGCGGAATTTAGTGGAGGTGGTGATGAATACATTCATGTTCGGGCGCGAAGAGGTCAAGCTACCAACAGTCATAGTCTTGCAGAAAGAGTAAGATTTTCCTTAAATATATCCCGATTGTCGTATTCAATCGTTTTTTATCTTCTATATGTCCTTCCCCATAAGAATACATACAGATACAAATGGATTATAATGTCATAAAATAGAATTTTAGTGGATATTAAAATGTCATAAAACATGGTAGAATATGAAGTTTCACTTCAAATGATTGACTTACAGAAGTGTTTTACTTCAATTATTAATAGGTGAGAAGGGAGAAGATTAGTGAAAGAATGAAATTCCTACAAGATCTTGTACCTGGATGTAGCAAGGTTAGTTATTAAAATTATTTACAAGTTTGCCACCAGAATCTTGAATTTGTACCAAATAAAAGTTCTAATATCACTTAATGTTGAATGTGTTTGAACTTTTAAGGTCACCAGCAAAGCGGTTATGCTAGATGAAATCATTAACTATGTACAGTCACTACAACGACAGGTCGAGGTTTGATACTATGATGACCGAAAATAATATCTTTTTAATTTCTATTTTTTGAAAGCATTGAACTATTTCTGCAGTTTTTGTCGATGAAACTTGCTACCATTAGTCCTCGAATGGATTTTAACCTTGAAGGACTCATGGCAAAAGACGTAAGATATATTTCAACAAAACATTAGTAGCATTTTCCCTATAAAACAATCTTAAATGATTATCCTAACGGACGTTTATAACTTTATATTAATTAGGCGATGGAATCGCGCTTGGGACCTTCTGGCTCGCTTGGTACTGACATGGCAATGCCGTATGCTCTTAATCAATCATAAATGGCGATTATGCAAGGCGGGATTTCTGGTGTTGGAAGAAGTTCAGATGTGGGAAGAAGAACGGTTAATTCCCCTTTGATGTCTATCAGTGGAGGATTTAAAGATCCTACTTCACAGGTAATTTGCTGTTTATTTTAATAAATTGTTGTCTATTGTTTATTTAAATTAAAGTAAAACCTGACCTGACCCAACCCGAAACCCGGTCTGACCCGGACCCGTTCTGACCCAGACCCGTTTCGACCCAAACCAAAACAACCCTTTTTTATAATTGACCTATTTTGACCCATGACCCGACCCGACCCGTTTGCCAGGTCTATATTATATCATAATCAAAATGGCAACAAGTATGCATGACAGCATGATTGTATAACACTGGTAAATAATTGAAGTCTCGCAAACCGATTTGATTCGTTGTTATGGAGTTGGTTTGAGAGTATATGTTTTGAAACCTGTTAAAACAGAACCGAATGGATTATCACTGGTTTCAAAACTCTTCACATCATTATATTTAAGAACTGGTTCTAGATCATAACCATTTATTTGAAATTGTTTCACATGATGTTACTACGTTTCAGCTATTCTTCTTAATCTTGGTTGTTTTGTTGTGGTTTGCAGTTGTACGTGTTGGCAATCATGATTGTGAAGTAATACTTTTGCGATATCTTGACTTACAGCAAGGTGATTGGTAAGAAAGTGTGCAAGTATTTATATATTGATGACCATGTGTATATAATCGAATTTGATTTACATTATAAATAATTACAACACTTATCAAATGAAATAATACTCCTAGCAATTACTTAGTATTCTGGTGGTGGGGTTTTCAAAAATCCATCTCCACATCATATTCTCCAACTCTTGGTTTTCAGTTTTATCTGAGCAAAACCATATACTTATGTGTAGATTCTTAGGTAGGTTGTTTTAGAGTTTCATTCTTTTGAAATCAAATGAGGGCACCAAAAATATCTTCTTATTTTTTCCTCAAATAGTTAGCTTTGTATGTACATAGTCTTACAGTTGTTTTTAGATATTGTTATTGTTTAGGTTGAATTTGTATTGTGCATGAGGTGAATGGCAAAGGGATGCAGAAGGAAAAGAGGTGATGGTTCAACATACCAGCTAATGCCAGCATACACCTGCTCCGCTCACTATTGACGAGGATAGGCATGTCGAATCGCCTTCAATCTTACGGGCATGGACTATATGCATTTTGTTGACTAATTGATTAGTGTTTACATGATACATGATAATAATTGCCTAAGCACACTCTGTGATATTACTGTGATGTTAGTTTGCATGTGAATCGTTACAAACATAAACTGATTGTGTATACGTGTGCATCATTTGTTTTGTTTTTATATGTATGAAGCAGAAATACATTTTGTTCATATCAATCATGAAGATCAAAACGCAGCTATTGTCATTCTTTAAACCATCCCATTATTGAACAGGTAGCACCTTTTCTGAAACATGCAACAGGAAGCATAACAAGGAATGATTTGGTCATAGGTAAGGTAGGTGGTATTTCATGAAGAAGTTGGTAACAATTTAGAAGTTATTGTATTTGTAACTATTTAGAAGTTATGTATTTGTAAAAGTTCAGTTTAATAGATTTGTATGTTTTACAAGTGTCTATACCGCCACGAATCACAAATGAACCGAATCGAGCCCCGCTAATCACAAGCGCAACGCGCCACGTTGATAACACTAGTTTTGTTAATAAACAAAATGGTTTTTCTTTTAATTTATGATCAGTTGACTTCAATTTTTGGAACCGTAACAAACAATTTGGTTTATGGTTTAAACTCAAAGCCGAACCAAACGTTTGGTTTATGGTTAATGACGATTACAATTTATTTTGTTGCGTTCAACTATGCCTTATTTTTATTTTTACATAAAGTGGACCCGTCGTCTATATTAACATTGCTGGCAATTTCTGCTTTCGATAATTTGGACTCTTTTTTCTTAAATTTTGCATTCTAATTTAAAACCTGCATTTAGGTAACTTATTTTGTGCATTTATACAGATTTTTCATATTTTTTTAGTTTTGTATTAATGTATTGTTTTATTTAGAAAAAAAAGTTTTGTCTTTTGGAAAAATGTTTTTATTCATTTTATATAATAACTAGTTATTTTCCGCCCGCGCGTTGCGGCGGGACCCAATGATTACAAAAGGCGTGTCAGCAATGGCAAACAGATACCGAATATCAAAACATAAATAAAATGACATGGTAAGGATAATCACTCCGTCATAAAAAACAATTTTAAATAACCTAATATATAATAATAGGACCCACACGTCCTACACGTTGGAAATTCGGTTGTTTTCAGTTCAGTTATTACGGTGCTAACACGTTAAAATATGGATGAGCTCGGTACCGGTAACGGCAACGAAAGTACCGATCCGAAAAATCATCGAAATTAGGTACCGGCACCGAAAATGCTCGGTACAATACGATATGGTGTTGAAGGTAAAAATCAATAAATACAAGTATGGTGCTAGACCGGTGTCGAGCCGAAAGTAACGATTCTGAAAACGCCAAAAGATGGGTACCAAATTGGTACCGAAAATGATTTGGTATAGTAAATTTGGTACCGATACGATGCTTATTCGTTTACAGGATTTGATACGATTTACTCATCATTATTATAAATATCTAAGTTAATTTTACATGTTACAATTCATTCATTACAGAAAAAGACAAAAAAGAAAGCAAAATAAGTTGTTGTGTATATAAAACCTCATTCAAACGAAATACAGTTTACTTACTGTGTGTATGAAAAGTAATCTAAACGGTGCAATTACTTGCATTGCTGTGTTGCTACAGGATTTGATGAGCTCGGTACCAACCGGTATCAAAAATACCGTTACCGAAATCCTCAAAAGTGGGTACCGGTACCGAATATACCTAGTATGGTACGGTTATGTACCGGTCGGTATTGGTACGGTACCGGTATTTGAGGGTAAAAACCGGTGAATACCTGTGCAGAACCGGTACCGAAAATACACCGATTTGGTAAATTTGAGACTGGTACCTATACCTGATACCATTTGCTGATCTCTTAAGGATGTATTCCATTCTAATTTTAATTTAAAAAATAAATTATAAAGCACTGTTCCCGTTACCGAAATCCCCAAAAGTGGGTACCGGTACCGAATATACCTAATATGGTACGGTTCGGTACCGGTCGGTACTGGTACGGCACCAGTATTTAAGGGTAAAAACCGGTGAATAACTGTGCAGAACCGGTACCGAAAATACACCGATTTGGTAAATTTAAGACCGGTATCTATACTCGATACCATTTGCTGATCTCTTAATGATGTATTCCATTCTAAATTAATATATGATAAATAAAGAAAGTGAAACACTGTTCATTCGCTTTCTTTTTTATCATATATGATTCACTTTCTTTATTTATCATATATTAATGTTTCTAATTTTCTTTACCTAAACTATTTTTTTATCTTTACAAACATTCAAGGGGAGAATATGATAAGTTTTAATTTAATCTTTCAAAGATGGGTATAAAAAGTAAGGGGTACATTTAGCCAGACCCTTAATTTATTTATTTATTATTGTTTCTTAAATATGGAATACGAGGATCTACTTACTGATAAAATAAGTAGAAAAGACGAAGGAGTTATAATGTTTTGGTCAAAAATTACCGAAGCAATTAAGTGATCAAATTAGTTAAGTGAGGTAGTGTGCTAAGAAAGTGTGTTGAAAATATGCTAATTAAGTTGTTTGCGAAAACAGTTTCCAGGATACGGCTCAGGATATCGAGTTGTATCTGTAATCAAACAATAAGCAAAAATGTAAAGGTTGACACGTGATGTACGAAGAAAGCCCTTGATCAATCTAGATCTCCGGCATAAAACCTCGGGAGCTGACAATCGTCGGCTGCCTTGTTCTTCTTATTGCTTGAATAACCAGGATACAGTATAGGATATGGCTCAGATCAATGCTAAGTGGTACAATGATTACAAGTGTTGAGTGTTTGTGCGTAATAGAAAGAAAAAAGAAGTGTGAGTTCGAGAGTAGAGAGTGAAGTGTGTGTTCCTATTGATCTGGCCTTCTATTTATAGTTACAAATAACAAACTAACTCTCCTATTATTCCGGGATGCTGGGAATATTCCATTCTGAACATTGGGGGACTGTTTTTACTTGTTTTCCACGTGCTTATTGACTATAAAACCGGGTCTTCGGCTCACATAACCGTTACAACGTTAATAACATTGACCAGCATCCGAAATTCTTGCGGAATATGCCTTTCTTCTATTCTGACCGTTACAAGAGCTATTCTTCTGCTATCAACGTCTTTATCCTGACCAATTTGAGCGGGTCTTCAGGATGACTTGGTCCTCATGAACGTTAGTCCCTTGTAACCAACATTTTACAAGCCAATCGTTAGTAATAGTCAGGATACTGCCTCAGGATGTTACCAATATCCTGACCCGGTATCCTGATACGGTATCCTGATCCGATATCCTGATCATATACAACTAGTAAAAAACCAAGATACAAAGTCAGGATATGGGCTCAGAATTTCACCCATAACAATTGTCCCCAAAAATATAACTGTTGGATATCCTGATTCCAACGGATATATTTTTTAGTCATTCCAACATGTCTGGTAAGGATATCTGTTTTAAATATTCCTGCATAGGTTTGGTTACTTCAGAATACTATCATGTAATGAAATTAGAATTACTCCCTTTTACACAGATTCCATCAAGGACCCTGCTACTTTTGATCTAGAGGAGCTTGACAGCTTTTCTAAGCCTGCCTTGGTGAAAAAGGAGCCATATGTTGCCATCAGCTCTAAGCCCTCTGCTGCTACTACCGAAGGTTTCTCTTATGGTGTCCTTGGCTTCATGGAATCCATCGAGCCCATGCTCTCCTTCCCTAATAAGGTAAGTATCCATATCCTATATCCCGTACACATATACTGAACCTGTATCCTGGTTAGTTTGTCTTTAATGATACCTGTATTTTGTAGGGTCTAAATCATCTGGCCGTCCTGCACTTAGAACAATTTTAATTTCCTGCAAGTAGAATAGTTTGACAGTTGAAGGTGGAGGGATCCTGTGTTTTCAGGACGAAGCGTTCAACTGTTTATGTAAATATACTTTAAAAACTTAATTGTGTTCATGGTGAATGGGTCTCTTTTTGAGATGAAACCAAGAATACAATCTTTTGGACCAATAATAATAAACTAACCTTTTAGCCTTATTCGTTGTTGTTATGTTTTTATTTTGAAAGGTATGTTTTGAATATCCTGATCAAATATCCTGGTCAGGATACTGTTCAATACTTTTATCATCAAAATGTTAAACAAAACATGGTTGAATATAATTTTATATAAAACTTAGATCATTTAGATAAAGTTTTCAAGACTTGAAAAATAATAAATCATACCAGAAACACTTAGGCAATAATTTCCAACCTTAACCTTTGAATCCTTTGCAATGTCCCCGGCATGGATGTCCCCTGTCTGTGCAGGATATTGCATCAGTGCATGACATAGTTGAGTATTTCTTCACTTTGTGATTAAACTTCGTAGCTTCTTATCCACAAAGAACGTGTGTAATCACAACTTGTCATATCTTTGCAATCTTGTTAAAAACTTTAGTTTTACTGGGGATAAACCCTTACGGTACTGGGGATAAATCCTTAGTATCCTGGGGAAAATCCAAAATTTTCGTGCGATACAGGCGGGAGTGTATAAACTCCAAGACTTAGAAAGGTGAAAACCTTTAAACCTTAGAGAGTATGAAAATACCCTTTCGCGAGAGAGGGTGATCAATCCTCATATACCTTAAGGATCCAGGGTATAGCCAACAGTAACGAAATTGTCAGCCACTTTTACATGAACTGGTCCCGCCACCTTGAACTATCTCTGGATAACTTGCGCTCCAGGCGGGGTGTTTAAACCCAATTCGTGGGAAAGGTGAATACCTTTAAACCTGTGAAGGGATCAGGATCCCTTAAACGTGAGAGAGGGGGCCAATCCTCTAATCTTTCGAGTTATCACGAGTGTATATCCTGAAGCATATCCTGCAAAACAACCTTAAACTAAGGCAGGTGTTAGCTTGGCTAACACCCCTCCGATGCTTAAGTCAGTATTGGGTTCGAAAGAATAGATAAACTCAAATATATTGAAAAGAGATAGAATTCATACCATTATGAGTTAGAAATTAAATTCTAAACTCACTTGAAATAAAGCTTTAGATGTATAGCATTACAGGATCTTGGTAGCATATCCCCTTCCATACTCTTGAGTCGATAGGCTCCTTTTCCTACCTCTGATTCGATCTCATAGGGTCCTTCCCACTTTGGAGCTAATTTTCCATCAGCAGGATTAGTAGTATTCTGAAAAGCTTTTCTTAACACCCAATCCCCGACTTGAAACCTCCTAGTCCTTATATTCTTGTTGTATGCTCTGGATATCCTCTGTTGATATGCTGCCATCCTTAGCTTTGCTGTATCTCTTGTTTCATCCACAGTATCTAATTCTTGGCATATTGCTTCAGGATTCTGCCCAGGATCCTCGAGATTGGATCTTGCTGTAGGTGTTAGGACAGGATTTTTTAATGACCTATGATCCTCACTTATTATCCTATTAGATGTGACAACCCGAAACCTAGAACCTTCGTTGTGTCTTGATGCGATATACTTGTACGTTATGTGATTAGTTGAATGATTAAACTTAATGATAACGTGAACTTTTATGTGCTTTGTTTTGTGTGCATTGTATGTATATATGTATGTGTGTTATTGTGAACCGAGAACCCGACACGAAACAACAAGGACCCGACTCGAGACCATGTGGTCTCGAGTGAACCATAACCATTAGGCCGGTTTGGGCCTTTGGCCGGTTGGGCCATTGGGCCGAAAACCCTTAGCCGAAACCCATAGGGTGCACACACTTGGAACTTTGACTATAAATACACTACCTTAGTTAGTGTTACCATTTTGTTGAACATTACAACACACACTCTCCTACTTCTCTCTCTCACCTAAACTCTAGAACACAAACACACTCCATCATTCTTGGATCTTTGGACTTGGATCGGCTCACACACACACCCGGTTGGAAGCCTTTCACACACCCTCGAAACCCATAACCGGTTAGTGTTCTTAATGCTTTGTTGAATGTTAGTGTGTTCATGTTATGTTTGTAAGATGAGATTATGTGACAATATGTTAAGATGAGTTATACATAATGTTTTGAAAAGAAATCGGTTCATGAATGTTTCTTGTTATTAGTTGAACTATACATAAATATTTGATGATGAAAATGGGTTCATTGTATGTTAAAAAGGGTGAATGATGATATTGGTTGCACTTGGATTAGATCCGAAAAGTTTGGGTGTTTATACTAAGAAAAATCGGCTAATAAATATGGTTGTCAAGTAGGATGCATGCTAGTAAATTGTATCTTGATAGTTGTTCATGATTTTGGGTGAATAAGTGTTGTTTATGTTATGAAGAACTTGAATATATGCTTTGAATGTATGAAGAACACTTTGAATGATAGTTGAAGATTGAAAACCCTTGTGATTTTGATCCATCTTTGACTAATAACCTGATTAGGAAATATGTTAGTGGAATTCTATTGGTTATTTCCGGATTTGGGCCTGATTATACTGTACCATTAATCTGACCATCTGCATCAACACGTGAACTTGAAAACGACTGTTACCGACTCGCAATCACCCGGTTACGACTCGCAACCACAGCGTGATGACTCGAGATCACGCGGTTGCGACTCGCAACCATAACAGGACAAGCCGAAACCACAGGTTACGAGTCCCGTTGCGACTCGAGACCTCAGCATGATGAATCGAAACCTTGGTTGCGACACCAGTTGCGACTCGCAACCATCCATGATCAACACACAGCATGACTCGAGACCATGCTTGCGAGTCCGGTTGCGACTCGAGACCACACTTTTGGGCCTTAGTTAATGGGCCAGACTGATGGGCTTCTGTGTTAACTGCTTTTACGTGTTTGGGCCTAAGTAGTTGGGCTGAACTTGTGAACCGTATGTGCTTCTATTGACTGTTAACTGTTACTGCTAAACGTGCTTGCCAAACGTGTTGAACATTTGTACACTACTTGGTTCGAATCTGATTATACGTGATATCCGTGTTAGGACGTTATTGACTACTTGCGACTTGATTGACTTTCTGTGTTTGACTGCCGAGCAAACCAAGGTGAGTTCACACCCTTTACAAAGCATGGGATTCCCTGGGTTGGGAACGGGGTTAAGGAACGTGGTTCCTCGTCTACCTTGGGTAGGACGTCAGTGGTTCAGGAATGTGATTCCTCGTCCGGATGGACGGATAAACGTACTAGACTAAAACTCTATCACGAAGTCCCTCCTTTTTGTATCGACTAATCGCCGGGCCAATGGCGAGCGGGTCATTAGTTAGATAGCGCTATTTAGGTCTGACAAGCCTCACACCGTGCCGCAGAGGACGGGCGTGAACTAATGGATCTGGGGCACGTCAATGATGATAGACATTGATGTTTTCAGGGCACATAAACATGACTACAGTCAGCAATCGATACGGTAACGAGTCTAGTATACACATGGGGTAGCCCCCACGGCTGGAGAGCCAGATGATGTACATGGGGTAGCCCCCACGGCCGAAATGCCTGATAACTACATGGGGTAGCCCCCACGGCCGGAGTGCCGGAGTAACTGGGAACGAACTGGTCACGTTTTTAAAACTATGGGGTAACCCCCACGGCAGGATGCCAGATAAAGTAAACTGTTTTCGAAACAACTAAAACGAACGCCCACCCGTGAACTCACTCAACTAGTTGTTGACTCGTTACTACATGCTTTGCAGGACCATAGGTACTGAGCTGGAGCTTGCATGGAGGAGGATCGTTGTGGGACAGGGATTGCTACAAGACTATATTAAACTTGAAACTTTTGGAACTTATGTTATAACTTTAAACTTATGCTTCCGCTTGCAACTTAACTTGTTTGTTTTGAAACACCAATTGTGATGGTTAAACTTTTATAACTACTTATATGCTTGTTCAGTATGATTGGTGGCTGGATCCTGGTCAGTCACGCCCTCGGAGCGGGCGTTATCCGCAGGTGGATTTTGGGGGTGTGACAGATTGGTATCAGAGCCATTGGTTATAGTGAACTTGGTTTTAATAAAGGAGAAACGTTTTCGTTAAAACCAGACTATAACCGGTTTAGTGCTCGACGGTCCACAACGACACTTCGCTCCTCATGCAAGGCTCGACGTTCTAGGTAATATGATGTATGTATATTGCCTACTTGTTAGTTGCGTAGTACACTGCTCATGGTATGCTTGATTAGTATAGCTACTGTTGTTTGAACACGTGCGTGCTTACTCTGTCCTACTATCGTGCTTTCGCGAACCTCTCTCACACGTATTACTCTTGTTATGAAGAACCATGTCTGGACGCGTTAACATGACACAAGCCCAGTTGACGGCTTTGATCAACGAACGAGTTGCCGCAGCGCTCGCAGCTGCACACGCAGGAGGTATATCCTGCAGTCCGAAATGTTCTAGGATCATTTGGATCCTACTCTCGTGAACCAACCTTTGTGTTAAACTCTGTCTTTCTTTCACCTACCTTAGGTCAGTATGCTCAGGCACCGGTGTGCACTTTTAAGACCTTTATGGACTGTCGACCCACGACTTTTAGCGGCACTGAAGGAGCAGTAGGTCTCCTACACTGGTTTGAGAAACTGGAGTCTGTGTTCGAAATGTGCGAATGCCCTGAAGCGCGCAGGGTGAAGTATGCTACTGGTACTCTCGAGGGTTTGGCCCTCACGTGGTGGAATGCTCAGGTGCAGATGTTAGGGTTGGTTGCTGCCAACGCCACCCCATGGGAAACTTTCAAGGAAATGATCAGGGAGGAATACTGCCGTCGTGACGACATTCACAAACTGGAGGATGAGTTTTACAATCTCAAGATGTCAGGATCAGAAATTGAGGCATACACTAAGAGATCGCATGAGCTTGCCTTGTTGTGTCCTACTATGGTGGATCCTCCGTATAAGCGAATTGAACTCTATCTCAAGGGCTTGGTGCCAGAGATCCAAAGTCATGTGACTTCAGCGAGGTTGACTACTATCCAGCAGGTTGTACAGTTGGCTCACCGTCTTACTGATCAAGCGGTGGAGCAGAACAAGTTACCGAAGCGTATAGGTGCTACAACTACTTCTGGTGCTTCTAGTGGAGATAAACGGAAATGGGATGGAACTTCAAGCAGGGGTTCAACTTCAGTGCAAACTCAGTCTCAGCAGAGAAAGACAGATGATCACAAGAGCCCCGGTCAGCAGTCATCTAGTGGTCAAAGTCATGGTGGATACAAGGGGAATCACCCCAAGTGCAATCGTTGTAGCCTACACCACAGTGGGCCATGCACCAGGGGCAACTGTCATCGATGCAACAAGCCTGGTCATGTTGCAAAGGATTGCAGAAGCGCATACCCCGTCAATCAGAATCGTCAGCAACCTCAGCAGAACCAGCGACAGCAGCAGGGTAACAACAAAGGATGCTTTCAGTGTGGAGCTGAAGGCCACTTCAAGAAGGATTGTCCCCAACTGAATCAGAACAACAACAACAATCAGGGGAATGGTAACAATGGGAACAACAACAACAATGGTGCTAGGGGACGAGTGTTCGTGATTGGCCAAGGTGAAGCAAGGAATGATCCCAACGTGGTGACGGGTAAGTTCCTTCTCGACGACTTTTATGTTACAGTCTTATTTGATTCGGGTGCCGATACTAGCTATGTGTCACTAGAAGTTAGTAAGATGCTTAAGCGTATTCCTACACCCCTGAGCGACAAGCACACTGTAGAGCTAGCTAATGGTAAGAATTTGGAAGCCTCACACGTAGTCAAGGGTTGCCAGCTTATTCTCGCTAACCAGACCTTCGCCATCGATCTTATTCCTATTGTCTTGGGTAGTTTCGACGTTGTCATTGGGATGGATTGGTTATCCCAACACCGAGCAGAGATTCTTTGCAACGAAAAGATCGTTCGTATTCCTGGTTTAGGTAGTGAACCTCTCATGATTCGTGGCGACAAGAGAAGTGCTGTTGAGAACATCATCTCTCTTCTTAAGGCTCAGAAATGCTTACGAAAGGGCCACACTACGATTTTGGCTCTAGTTACTGATACCACAGAAAAGGAGAAGAAGCTAGAAGATTTTCCGGTTGTACGCGATTATCCTGAGGTATTCCCTGAGGAATTACCTGGTCTTCCGCCCCATCGCCAAGTCGAGTTTCAGATTGATTTAGCTCCTGGAGCCGCGCCTGTAGCCCGTGCACCTTATCGTTTAGCGCCATCAGAGTTGGAAGAACTCTCCACGCAACTACAAGAACTCTTGGATAAGGGTTTTATTCGTCCTAGCTCATCGCCTTGGGGAGCTCCAGTACTTTTTGTGAAAAAGAAGGATGGTACCTTCAGAATGTGTATCGACTATCGCGAACTCAACAAGGTGACTGTGAAGAATCGTTATCCTCTACCGCGTATTGACGACTTGTTCGACCAGTTGCAGGGGTCGAGCTACTATTCGAAGATCGATTTGAGATCGGGATATCACCAGCTGAGAGTTCGGGAAGAGGATGTCTCTAAGACGGCTTTTAGGACTCGATATGGGCACTATGAGTTTCTGGTCATGCCGTTTGGGCTGACGAACGCACCGGCAGTTTTTATGGATTTGATGAATCGAGTGTGCAAACCGTACCTGGACAAGTTTGTTATAGTCTTCATCGACGACATCCTGATCTATTCTAAGAGTAAAGAAGAGCACGAACAGCATCTACGACTTATTTTGGAACTCCTTCGGAAGGAACAGCTTTACGCAAAGTTCTCGAAATGCGACTTCTGGCTTCGAGAGGTCCATTTCCTAGGGCATGTGGTGAACAAGGATGGGATTCACGTTGATCCATCCAAAGTGGAATCTATTAAGAACTGGCCTGCGCCTCGCACACCAAAGGAAATTCGCCAATTTTTGGGATTGGCAGGATATTACAGGAGATTCATTAAGGATTTTTCTAAGATCGCGCAGCCTCTCACCTTACTAACGCAGAAAGGCGTTGTTTATCATTGGGGAAATGCACAAGAGTTAGCTTTTCAGCATCTAAAGGATAGACTTTGCAGTGCACCTATCCTTTCACTGCCAGAGGGCACAGACGATTTTGTGGTTTACTGTGATGCATCAATTCAGGGTCTTGGTTGTGTATTGATGCAACGAGATAAAGTCATAGCCTACGCCTCACGACAACTCAAAGTCCACGAGAAGAACTACACTACGCATGATTTAGAACTGGGAGCTGTTGTTTTCGCACTTAAGTTATGGCGGCATTACCTGTACGGGACAAAGTGCGCCATCTACACCGACCACAGAAGTTTAGAACACATATTCAAGCAGAAGGAACTGAATATGAGGCAGCGACGATGGGTCGAGCTGCTGAATGATTACGAGTGCTCTATCAGGTATCACCCGGGCAAGGCCAATGTAGTGGCGGACGCCCTGAGTCGAAAGGACACTACGCCTAAGCGTGTAAGAGCTTTACAACTCACGATCCATTCTAGTCTACCTTCGCAAATACGAGCTGCTCAGATAGAAGCACTGAAGCCAGAAAACATTAGAGCTGAAGCACTACGCGGGTCAAGGCAACGTTTAGAACAGAAGGAAGATGGTGCTTATTATGTAACAGGGCGCATCTGGGTCCCGCACTATGGCGATTTACGAGAACTTGTGATGGATGAAGCGCACAAATCTCGCTACTCGGTACACCCTGGTTCGGACAAGATGTACCACGATATTAAAACTACGTATTGGTGGCCTAGCATGAAGGCCCACATAGCAACTTACGTCAGCAAGTGTTTGACTTGTGCGCGAGTCAAGACGGAATATCAGAAACCTTCAGGCCTACTTCAGCAACCAGAGATACCACAATGGAAATGGGAGCAAATTTCCATGGATTTCGTTACTGGCTTACCTAGATCACAGCGCGGGAACGATACTATTTGGGTGATCGTGGATCGACTCACAAAATCCGCACACTTTTTGGCAATCAAGGAGACGGATAAGTTCTCCACTCTGGCGGAAATATACCTCAAGGAAGTTGTTTCGAGGCACGGGGTGCCCACTTCTATTATCTCTGATCGAGATGCACGTTTTACTTCGGAACTGTGGCAGGCAATGCACAAGTCTTTTGGCTCACGTCTTGATATGAGCACAGCGTACCACCCGCAGACGGACGGGCAGTCCGAGCGTACTATCCAAACACTAGAAGACATGCTTCGCGCTTGTGTAATCGACTTTGGCAACAGCTGGGAAAAGCATCTGCCACTCGTAGAATTCTCGTACAATAACAGCTACCACACCAGCATTAAAGCTGCTCCGTTTGAGGCATTGTACGGACGTAAATGCCGGTCACCCCTCTGTTGGGCAGAGGTGGGGGATAGTCAAATCACTGGTCCAGAACATGTGGTAGACACTACTGAGCGGATCGCTCAAATACGACAACGCATGGCGGCCGCTCGTGACCGTCAGAAGGCATACGCCGATAAGGGCAGGAAACCACTCGAGCTCCAGGTTGGGGAGCGGGTTTTACTCAAAGTTTCACCCTGGAAGGGTGTGGTTCGTTTTGGTAAACGCGGCAAACTCAATCCACGGTACGTTGGACCTTTCGAAATTCTTGAGAAAATAGGCAAGGTGGCCTACAGACTGAAATTACCAACAGAACTCGGTGCAGTTCACAACGTTTTCCATGTGTCGAATCTGAAGAAGTGTCTGTCAGATGAGACGCACGTAGTTCCTCTGAAGGAACTTACGATCGACGAACAGTTGAAATTCGTCGAAGAACCTGTCGAGATCACGGACCGGGATGTTAAGGTCCTCAAGAACACTAGAATACCTCTTGTTCGAGTTCGTTGGAACTCACGTCGCGGCCCAGAGTTTACCTGGGAGCGCGAAGATCGGATGAAACAAAAGTATCCCCAACTGTTGAGAACAGTACAAACGCTACTGAGGCTGAAGCTACGGAATTTCGGGACGAAATTCCAGATCAACGGGGGGTGGATGTGACACCCCAGGATAACCGGGAAAACCTTGCAACCTAACTAGCTTCCTCAGTGAGTGCCGTCAAATTTCGGGACGAAATTTCTTTCAACTTGGGGATGATGTGACAACCCGAAACCTAGAACCTTCGTTGTGTCTTGATGCGATATACTTGTACGTTATGTGATTAGTTGAATGATTAAACTTAATGATAACGTGAAC